>NC_056749.1:6580490-6801453 GCF_019279795.1 Protopterus annectens
ACATAGTTGATACAAGTGTAGGTAATTATAAAGTAAAAATTAAAACTTTAATGATTTTTACTTAATTATTCCTACATTTAAAAATGCAACTTATGTACATGAATATATATATATATATATATATGTGTGTGTGTGTGTGTGTGTGTGTGTGTGTGTGTGTGTGTGTGTGTGTGTGCGCGTGTGTGAATAAAAGACCAAAAAACATGGACCAGTCGACACGTATATATAAATGCAAACTTATGGTAAATATGACACTGACTGTAGGTAGGCAAACAAAGGCCAGTGTGACACTTGCGGTAGAAAGGCATACAAAATATACTTAAAATGCTCAGTTAACTAAACCGTAAGAAAAATAAAACAAAGGATATACGAACACCAGTACAGCATACACAGAATACTACAAATGTGTTGGCAAAACACATTTTAGATTACCCCAGTCACAAGTTTGTGTTTGCAGTAATACAACAGTTAGAACATAATATACGAGGAGGTTCATGGGAACTTGAGGAATGTGAGCTTATGTGGCAAGTTCGCACATTGGCCCACATACCTCCTGGCCTTAATGAATATGTATCAATCAAATGCCTTTTAAAGCTTAAAGCACTTGCTAGGTATTGCCTATAGCTTGAGCACCAGCACTTCAGTTTTTCTAAGTGTTTAAGCATATTTTGTATGCCTTTCTACAGTAAGTGTCACACTGGCCTTTGTTTGCCTACCTGCAGTCAGTGTCATATTTACCATAAGGTTGCATTTATATATACTTGTCTACTGGTCCATGTTTTTTGGTCTTTTATTCACAGACACACACACACACACACACACACACACACACACACACACACACATATATATTCATGTACATAAGTTGCATTTTTAAATGTAGAAATAATTGAGTAAAAATCATTCAAGTTTTAATTTTTACTTTATAATTACCCACACTTGTATCAACTATGTGTTTAGCTCCCCTAGCATTTTAGCTAAAAGGGTATTGCACCTTGTTAATTTTTAATCTTTAACGTACATATTTTTATTATATGCATGTATTTATGTATAGGTTTCTGATATGTTTTATATATGTAACTCAGTGCGATCAGCCAGAAAGAACTCACGATGCTTCTTTCGAAAATTTAATAACACAAAACGGACATCCACATAAACACTTTTTCAATCCACAAATGTTCTCATGCGTTTTCGTCCAAACAAATGGACTTCATCAGACAACTGTTTGTAATTAATTGGGCATTTATATACAAGCATTCATTTCGACACTGACCAATTAGACATGAAATAAAACTTTTAAATGTGCAAATCAAGCAATCCTAACCTCATGAATATTTAATTAATTAAAACTATTCTAACCACTATGTAGCTATTTATTATATAAAAATCTTGACAACATCTATAATACATATCATAACAAGTTAAATTAATAATTATATATCTTAAACCATTAATAGACAGTGTCGAAATGAATGCTTGTATATAAATGCCCAATTAATTACAAACAGTTGTCTGATGAAGTCCATTTGTTTGGACGAAAACACATGAGAACATTTGTGGATTGTAAAAGCGTTTATGTGGATGTCCGTTTTGTGTTATTAAATTTTCGAAAGAAGCATTGTGAGTTCTTTCTGGCTGATCGCACTCTGTTGCAGTTTATTTGGTTTTTGAGTGCTTTCCACTGTTTTTTTCATGTTTTATATATGGTTTTAAGTATACACATTGTAAATGGAGAAGATATATTGTATTAGTTGAATTGTTTACTGTTGCCACGATGGAGTTCGATGTTTTTATAACCCTACCTGAATTAGTGAATGTAATTTACTGATGGCTAATTTGTGATTGGTTTAATTGCATCCACTTGTAAGTATATAAAGTAGTTAATTGTCTTTTCTTTTGTCTGATAAAGTTGGAGCATTGTCTCTGACGAAAGCACTCACAATAAATAGTACACTTTTACAAATACTTAGTCATAAACATAGTCCTACAAGATTTGCGTAGGTGGGGACAGCCAGACAAACTACTAAAAATGCACAGTCCAGATAAAGACAAAAATGTGTTGAAACTTCAACTGCATGGCTGCAAGTAGGAGAAGAACTTGTGGGTTATTAGAACCCTGTTACTGAGCATTACTGAAAACTGTACTCTATTTTATTTTTCAAAATGATAACAGAGTAAGTGAGCTAGTCTGACTCTCTTCAGGCACAACCCAAGTACAAGTGTACAACAGAAAAATATATCAGTATGTACAGTATAATGATACTTACTGCAATTAGTGAAAAGCAAAACATACAACTACAAATATTATACAAAAAAAGACATCATGAAGTATGGACAATGCTAACTGTTCTTACAGTATTATTGTAAATTACCTACAACCTGTCAGAGCTGCAATACTTATTATATATGACCGGGATTAAGAACTGTAGGGCTACATGCACTGAACAACATGCAAGCATCTAGTCACTGCCTTGAAGGCATGTACACTTCAATTCATTATGCAACTCTCGCTCAATAGCCTTCTTCAATAAGGCCTCAGTTTCAGAGTTTTTTTCTTATGTTTACTGTTAGTCGGTTCTATACTGTGGGCCCTAACCTAAAGAAGGCTTTTTAACTCATTGGAAATTTGAATTTCAGTATGAGTATATTTTCTTTCCTACTTCTAAAGGGGTAGCTTTGGTCCCTGATTTGAAGAATTCATTTGTGGGTGGGCAATAACCAAGAATGAGAAATTTAAACAAAGTACAGTTTTGTACCTACCATAAATGTAGATGTCCGAACTGGATAGCATCTGCAGTCATAACAAATGGGTTGTCCTGTCGTCAGGCAGCCCTTCGGTCGGCCGGATTCCAAAGTCTGGGTCCGGCTTCGGCTGATGTTGCACTTCACCCGACGTCATCTCTGCTGGTCTTCGGGTATAAAGGCATCAGCCGACGCCATTTTCCTCAGTGTTTCTTGCCCCAGATGCCAGTTGCCCTCTTGGAAGGCTAAATTTTGGATAAATGCCAATGTTTCCAAAAAAGTAGAAGGCAAACACAAAAAATAAGCAAGTATGTACATATATACAAACAAATACACCATAAGAGACTCCCCCCAGCTAGCTATTAGGAGGGTAAATACCCTAGGAGTACCACAGAGGGGAAAGGAGGGTGGGTAATCCTGACTGCAGATGCTATCCAGTTCGGACATCTACATTTATGGTAGGTACAAAACTGTACTATGTCCTTCATGGATGCATCTGCAGTCATAACAAATGGGTAGAATACCATAGCCAAACTAGGGGTGGAGGAAGAACATTTATGGTGTAGTTAGGATCCCTTGCAGTACAGCAGTGGCAAACCCTGCTCGGGATCTAGAGTATAGAGGTAAATTATAATGCTTGGCAAATGTATGCACGGAGGTCCAAGTAGCCGCCTCAATAATGTCCTTGGTTGCCACTCCTCGTAAGAAAGCTGTGGTAGTGGCTGTAGCTCTTGTAGAATGAGGTCTTATGTTCTGTGGAATTGGTTTTCCATGGTAGGAGTAACAGAATCTTATGCAATTTCCTATCCATTTGGAGATTGTCTGTTTGGAAATTGCTTTTCCTTCCCTTCCTGTTGCATAGGCCACTAAAAGCTGGTCAGTTTTTCTGTTACTTTTGGTTCTGTCCAGGTAGTAGCGTAACTGGCTATGTACATCCAAGGTATGCAGCAGTCTTTCCCCCCTGTTCTGTGGATTGGGAAAGAAGGTAGGTAGGTGGATTGCCTGGTTTAAAGACACTCTGGATACAACCTTAGGCATAAATGTAGGATTAGTTCTCATGGACACCCTATCTTGATGGAAGATTAGGAAGGGTTGCACTGCCATTAAGGCCTGTAGTTCCGAAACCCTCCTTGCTGAGGTAATTGCCAGTAGGAAAGTAGTTTTCCATGACAGGTGTTGCAGATCTGCTGTTGCTGCTGGTTCAAACGGAGGGAGTGTCAACTTTTCTAGCACAAAGTTCAAATCCCATGCTGGTAATGGTGGTTTCCTAAGAGGTTTTACATTCTTGATCCCTCTGAGGAACTGCCTGAGTAGAGGATGCGAAAAGACAGGTGGATCGAAGCTGTATTCTGCTAAAATAGCTGATGCATGTATCTTGATGGAGGAATAGGACAGGCCTGTATGTAGAAGCTCTGCCAAGTACTCCAGAATGTTAGCAATATCTAAGTTCGACACATCTTTTCCTCTTTCAGTACTCCAAATGACAAACCTTTTCCATTTTCCTGCATAGTTCCTTCTTGTTGAAGGTCTGCGGGCTTCAAGGATAATGTCTTTAACCCTTTGGGAAAGGTCTGGGTTAGTTGCTGCTATGTGATGTTCCAGGCAGTCAGTTGCAAGGTTTTTAGGTTTGGATGCATGATGTTGTAGTTGTTCTGAGTTAACATCAAAGGTATCAGGGGTATTGACCACATTTTCTCCCGAGACATGCTCCTCAGCAATGGGTACCAGTGTTGTCTTGGCCAATTCAGAGCTATCAGGATTATCCTTGGACGTTCCTCTTTGATTTTCAGTAGTACCTTGTGCATCAAGGGAAGAGGTGGAAATGCATATGCTGTCAGGCCTTTCCAGCTGAAGGATAGAGAGTCCACCTTCCATGCAAGTGGGTGGAATGTCGTTGTGCAGAACTTTTTGGGCTGGTGATTGGGTGGGGATGCAAATAGATCTATTTGTGGCATTCCCCATTTCTTTGTGATCGCCTTGATGATGTCCGGTGTAGCATCCATTCGTGAGCATCCGAGGTGCTTGTGCTTAACATGTCTGCTAGGGTGTTCTCTTTTCTCGCCAGAAATATTGGCTGTAACTGGATGTTGTAGCTGAGAGCCAGATTCCAAAGGTCCAAAGTCATTCTGCATAGGGGTATGAATGAGTGCCTCCCTGTTTGTTGATGTACCACATGACTGTGGTGTTGTCTGTCCTTATCATCAAATGGCCTTCTTTGAGGAATGGTCTGAATTTTTGGATTGCCAGTTTTACTGCCAGCATTTCTTTTTGGTTTATGTGCAGGTGCAGCTGGTCTTGAGTCCACAATCCTTGTATGCATTTGTCCAGCATGTGCGACACCCATCCTAGGTCTGAGGCGTCCGTTGTAATGGTTTGGCTTGCTCGAAAGTTGTGGAAGGGTAAGCCTGGGTTTGACTGGCATGCTTGAGCCCACCATAGGAACTCCTGTTTTAGGCATGGGATTAGTGGGATTTCTGTTTCTAAGCTGTGCCTGTGCTGAGACCATAAATTCTTTAGGTACCACTGTAGCTTTCTCATATGCAGTCTGGCATGTGGGACCAAGATTATGCATGATGCCATGAAGCCCAAGGCCTGCAGAACTTTTCTTGCTGTTAGTTTGTTCTGCTTTGTTAATGCCAAGAAGTAAAGAGGGAGTTCTTTTTGTTTTCTGCAGTTAGGAATGCCATTTGTTTTACTGTGTCCAATTCGCCCAAGAATGTTCTTGTTTGGGATGGTATCAGCCTTGACTTTTGTAAATTGACTGTGTATCCCAGGGCTTGTAGCAAGTAAATGACCCTTTGTAAATCTGTTGTCAGCTTGCTTTTGTTGTCCGCTTGTAACAGGCAGTCGTCCAGGTATGGATAAATTTGGATTCCCTGTAGTCTGCAGTGAGCGATTACTGATGCCAGGCATTTTGTGAATACTCTTGGCGCAGTAGATAAGCCAAAGGGCAATGCTGAGAATTGATAATGCTCTGATCCTGCAAGAAATCTGAGGTATCTTCTGCAATTTGGTCGAATGGGGACGTGCAGGTATGCCTCCTTGAGATCTAGAGTTACCAGCCAACACTCCTTGCCAAGCATGGGAAGAAGTTGCTGTAGGGTCAGCATTTTGAATTTTGGGACAATGATGTATGTGTTTAAGACAGGTCGAGAATAGGTCTCCAACTTTTCTCTTTTCTTGGTACTAGGAAGAGTCTGGAGTAGAATCCTTTGCCCTGTTCTGTTATTGGTACTCTTTCCACAGCTCTCATCTTTGTTAATTTCGCTATCTGCTGTAGAGCTTCTAGTTTTTGATTTGGAGGTAGGTGTGGCATTCCTCTTTTACTGGTAAGGTGTGGAAGTGGAACCGTAGCCTTGGTCTATGGTTTGCAAAATCCACTTGTCTTTTGTGATATAGTGCCAATTTTTCGAAAATAAGGCTAACTTTCCGCCTAAAGGTGCTGCTATTTGCTCCCTGGTAGGCGGTGTCAGAGCCAAGTCACTGTGATTGTCCTGTTGCAGTGGCAGTGGTTGTGTCTGTGCCTCGGTTATTGCCTTGCCACTGTCGTCCTCTGTAGGCACCTCCTCTGGATTGATTTCTGCCTCTAGAGTGTCTATTCCTGCCCCTTTGGGATTTTGTGGAGTCTGAAAGGACCAATTTTGGCAGGTCAGTTCCTGCTAAACCTTGGGGGCTGAACCTGTAAGAAATCTTTAACTGTTTGTACAGATTTTGCCTTTTCTTCCATTTTCTTCATTACTTGCTGGGCAGGTGTACCAAATAGACTGGCCTTATCCATAGGAGCATCTAACAGCTTTGCTTTAACATGATCCGGTAAGACCTGTTCTTTCAACCATGCATGCCTTCTTATCACTGTGCCAGTCATGGCTGATCTAAATGAAGCCTCCAGTGTATCATAGCCACATTTTAAGGAATGGTTACTAACCTGTTGGATGTTATTCACCATTTCTAATACATATTTCTTATCTAAGGATTCATCAGAGGACAGTTTTTTAGTTAACTGATCAAGCATAAATTCTTGGTATTGGATCATATGAAACTGACAGTTTAAAGCTCTAGCTGAGAGAGTAGCAGAGGTGTAAACTTTTTTCCCCCATCTCTCTAAGGACCTGGATTCCCTTTCAGAAGGAATAGGGTTTTTTGCTGTGGTCGAGGCTACTGCCTTAGGCCCCTGGGATATAGTTTCGGGATCTGCAAGTGGGGCCTTGTATAAGTGGTGATGAGTGTCTGGCACCCTGTAAAATCTATCTGGTTTGGCAGGGGCTGGAGGTAAAGAATCAGGAGCAGTGCAAACATCATTAAATGCATCATCCACAACAGGCAGTACAGGAGGTATAGCTAAGGGCCTATGTTGTGGTAAGTGCAGAAAAGTCCTAAGCCTTTTTCTTGAATCTGAGAAATCTTGTCCTTGCCATTGGAATTGTTCTCTCATGGCATGTAAGGTTTCCCCAAAGGAAAATTCCTCTGGTGGAGAGGCAGCTGGAATGGATTCTTCAGCATCGGAATCTTCATAAGTAGAAAAGGAGCCTCTGGCTGGTCTGTAATGTCTGAGTCATCCGCAGAATCATCAGAGGACACTGGCTCGGGGGGCTCTGCTCTAGGTCTCTTTTATGGGGGCTGAGAGGCCCTGTCTGGGTGAGATTGGGATCCCCTAATTAAGGATATTAAATCTTCTGCCAGAGTAAGCATTTGTGAACTTGAAGTGGGCCTGTGTGAGGGGGGCTTAACAGGCACTGATTTAGCAGATTTGGCTGCTTTAGCCCTGGCAAAGGCCTTAATAGACATGGCTGCAGGAGGCCTAGCAGCACCACGTGCTGGGGTAGAGACATCCAAAGGGATGGTGTCTGATAAATCACTAGGAACCACAGTTGTAGGCAAAACTTCTGAGGCCGATTCAACTAAGGTAGCAGGAGCCTCAGTAGTAGTAATGGATTCGGCTGAAGATTGACCGGTTTTCTCGGTTTCGCCGAAACGGAGACACTCGTGGCTTGCTTAACCGTGGTTTCGGCCGAAACCGCGGACCGCGAGTGTCGGTCTTTTCTTTCGTTTTAACAATTTGGGTAGTCGGAGGATCCGACGGCATAATGTACGCAAAATCTGAGCCGAAAAACTGTTCAGCAAACTCCGACCGACGCCTAAGAGTTCGTCGGTTGAAGGAAGCACAGGCCGAACTGGCTGCTACGTCGTGGTCTGGGCCTAAGCAAGGCAAACAGTAAGAGTGGAAATCTTTATGAGGTATTTGTTTCCCACAAGTTAAACAGTTATTGACTTTTTCTGACATCGGCTGAGGCAAGAAAGAGTCCCCAACGGGGTACTTAGCTTTTAGAAGTCTTGAAGTAGTATTCGGTAGTAGTAATCTCTGGATCTGACCGACCGGCACTTGCGAACAGCTTCTGCTTCGGGCGCCACGCGGCAAGAAAGACTGAGGAAAATGGCGTCGGCTGATGCCTTTATACCCGAAGACCAGCAGAGATGACGTCGAGTGAAGTGCGACATCAGCCGAAGCCGGACCCAGACTTTGGAATCCGGCCGACCGAAGGGCTGCCTGACGACAGGACAACCCATTTGTTATGACTGCAGATGCATCCATGAAGGACATCAGAGTACTTAGTAGGTAAGCAACATTGTTAGTAATGGGAAACCAATGTATCTTGATAAACATAATGCAGTGGTGGCAATTCATAGGTTGTTACTAAGCTATCAGCCCTAGGGCCTATACAAACCTAGCCATAACAATTCCCTGGCTATTTCTTCCCACACTATTTACTATATCTGCCAGAAAGGCAAATCTAAGTACTTCACTCTCCATTACTTGAATATTTAGGGTATTGTGTGTAGACTGGAGGGTCATTAAAAGAAGGGCACACTCAAACGTAGGAATTAGCACACTTTTAGGTAAAGCCATTCTTGCTGTTGGGAGGGGATTTGAGAGCCGATAATATCTGAATTGTGACAGCGCTTTGGTTTTAATTAAATATTAAGACAGATAAGTACCAAAAGAAGAGAAACCATAGTGACATTTCTCAGTGTTTTCATACAGTATACATGCATGTTTTCTTTTTAACAATTCTAATTCTCTCAAACATTACATAAATTACTCAATTTTTGCCATTCCTTAACCCAAATTCCATTTACTTCCATTTAATTTACTCCATTTTCTTAAGAACCCACCTTCAGTTCTTTTATCTCCTTTGCAATATTCAGCACTTCAGTTACAGCTGGCTTAAACTCGTACTTCCACTTTCTACTGACTGCTTTTGGCATCTGTATATCCTTCTAATTATCAAAGAATGCAAATGTTTCCAGTGCCCTAGTCATAAAACCCCAAATGAGTGCATGGAAAGCTTCCTGTGTATCAAGACCCATCAACAACAGAAGTATCATCTAACAATCAGCTTCCCCCTGGAAAGTCACTGTTCTATTAAAGGTTATCAAATGTTTACCTCCCCATCCACAAAACCACATTGGCCAACATCGATCAGTTGTAACACCTGTGCAAGTCTCTTAGCTAATATAGAGAAAACTCTTCATAACCATGGCTTAAACCTGAAATGGGTCTGTATGAAGCCCTCTTTTGGTAATGCACCCGAGTAAAGCTTTTTTCTACGATGCTGATACTATCGCACCATTCTCAATTTTTGTGCTGATGCTGCTTCAAGTTTTCTAAAAGCAAGAAAAAAACTCTCTTACAGGTGGGTCGACAGGTGGTATGGAGGTATGTTGACCAATAAAAAGTACAGTTTAAAAGGTGGCGCAACTAATGGGTGGCAACCCTTTTCTTTTTTGGGAGAACCTATGCTAAGTGTGCTGTCACTGCTCTGTGGAATTTTCCCCTTTATGTCACTGACACATGGACTCTTGCAAGAGGTTTGTGCTGCAAAACTAATGGACAGATGTCCTGTCAGTGATCTCCAAGACTGATAAACATCCTACAAACCTTACAACCAAAAAGGTCTAAGCCCAGAACAAGTGTGTGACGCAGAGGAATAAAGCCTTGATTATCACCCACATGACTTGGGGAAGGTATGATGGCAGTCGGTCATCAGAATCAGTTCATTCATCCAAGGGGCAAGCAGCAGTGGTTGCTGGTGTTGAAATGGCTATGGACAGGGGATGAGCATCAGCTTTGTGACTGATCAGTCCTTCTGAACTGTGAGTGAAGACATGCACAAGCAAGAAGAGGGCACAAAATGCCCCAGAGTGATGCAGGTCAGCTACCTTGAAAGGGGGTTAGGACCCTAAAAGGAAACCACCCTCATTACAGAGATGCTGACAAACACACAAAATACCCTCCATGGCTTTCTGTATGATGACCACTCCATTCAGCTCTTGTACTAGTGATGCCCAGTGTAGGGGAACAAATGGGCTCAAGAGGCAGTAGCTGAGGGCTTAAAAGGTGTCAGGCCTGGGGAACAAATGGGCTCAAGAGGCAGTAGCTGGGGGGGGGGGGTTTAAAAGGTGTCAGGCCTGGGGCAAAAAATGTTGAAAATATATGTTATGGTATTTAAAAGTCTGTGTGTGTGTGTGTGTGTGTGTGTGTGTGTGTGTGTGTGTGTGTGTGTGTGTGTGTATATATATATATATATATATATATATATATATATATATGGGTACGTATCACTTCACCTAAACTCAATTCACCTAAACCAAATCCCCTCAAGTTCATTTCACCTAAAACTCATTTCACTGACAAGTAGTACAATAAGGCAAATCAAAGGTATATGTCCTTTTCTCCACTGTAGTGCGATCCTGGTGTTAGTATATATAGTAAGGGGGTGTGAGGTCGTAGCCCCCCACCTAGTTGGCTTTTACCAAATAATGTAAAACAAAACCAGACAACATACAACCAGAATAAGTGGGGGGCAACACCCCCCACACCCCCCCTAACTATATATACTAACACCAGGATTGGACTACAGTGGGGAAAATGACACATACCTTTGATTTGCCTTATTGTACTACTTGTCAGTGAAATGAGTTTTAGGTGAAACGAACTTTAGGTGATTTGGTTTAGGTGAATTGAGTTTTAGGTGAAGTGATACGTACCCATATATATATATATAAACATAAAGTTGTTGCGGATTTACTTCAAGTTTGAAGTACAGACTTTCACTGACAACTTAGGTCGCTTTAAGGTATGCCATATGTTACACGTATGCTCCTCGTGTAGCATAGGACATAAAGTAGACATCCAGACGTACCATCCTGAGAACTGAGAGCCCCAGCAGGAATGACAGCCCAAGGTAAAAAAGAGGTTAACAGTACATCCAGAAGACCAAAGGACCAGGAGGAGGGAGGGAGTGAATACTGCAACAGTGAAGAGAAGGACACCTACCATTATGTTAAGATTTTACACAACTGTACTATGTCTTTCCATTTCACTGTTGCTGTATTCACTATATTAGGGAGAGTGTCAAAGCTCAGGAAGAAACCTGGCAGAAGGAAGAACCAGGAGAGCCCTTTAGGAAGCCATGAAGGATGGCCCTAGTAAAACCTGCTCTAGCTCTACAGATTCCATCCAACTTGCAGTGCTTGGTAAATATGAAGAAAAACTCCAGATAGCTGCGTGAAGAATAGAGTTAGTATCCAAACCCTTCAAAAAAAGGGGTCTATATTACTGTGTCGAAAGACATGTTTGCTGAACACTTCTTTACTGACACGGAAATATTGACTTGTCAAAAATCCGGACAGTCAAGTTAGTGAATTTTTTTCCCAGAGGAAAAAAAATCGCTCAGCCACACAGAAAAAAACCCCCACACTTTCAAACCCTACAACAAGGGGGGCTTTGCCCCCTACACCCCCCTAACTAAATTCACCAACTCCGAGACTGCACTACAGTGGGGAAAAGGGCAAATCCATGATGATGGCCAAGCGATTTTTTTCCCCTGGAAAACAAATTTGCTAACTCGGCTATTTGGGTATTTGACAAGTCAATATTTCCGTGTCGATTAAGACGTGTTTGGAAAACATGTCTTTTGACACAGTAATATAGACACGAAAAAAAAAAACACACACACAGAAGAAGCCACTGCTCTAGTAGAATGAGCCTTAACAGAGCAAGGAAGACTCTTACCGTGAAACAAATAACAAAAAGAAATAGCTTTTTTGAGATCCAAGAAGAAAAAGTTTGCTTGATTACAGCTAATCATACGGATCTAGAATGAAAGAAAAAGAGTTGATCAGATTAGAGCTGATCAGATTTCCTAAAAGTCTTAGTCTTATTCAAATACGATCCGAGTTGTCTACGCACATCCAATGTGTGTAGCACCTTCTCAATGGCAGACTGCGGAGAAGAAAAAAGTGGGCAAATGAACAGAGTGAGTAAGGGACAACTTATTCACCAACTTGGGCATAAAAGAAGGATTAGTATGCAAGAACACCCAGTCCTTATGAAACACCAAAAAAGGAGGGCAAGCCATAAGGGCTTGAAGCTCAGACACCTGTATAGCAGAAGTAAGGGCTAACAAAAGTACAGTCTTCCAAGAGCAGTGTTGCAAGGAAGCTGAAGCTGCAAGCTCAAAAGGAGCCCGAGTCAACTTTTCCAAAACAAAATTAAGATCCCAGGGGGGAGGAGGAACAGGCTTCCTGGGAGGCCTAATATGAAGAACGCATTTAAAGAATTGTTTAATTTCAAATTTAGAAGCTAAAAGAGGAGATAAAGGCAGACAAGCAGAGATAACTGATTAGCAGGCCTTAACAGCAGAACAAGTCAACCCAGCAATGAGCAAGTCACACAAACAGGAGAAAACTAAAGGAACATCCACAGAAAGTGGACCAAGTAACAAGAAAGACACCAAACAGAAAACTTCTTCCATTTGGATAAGTAGGATTTCCTGGTATTGGGTTTCCTGGCCTCCTGCAGGATCCTAAGCACATTCTCAGAAAAAGGTCTCTGTGGAATCAAAATCCGATCACCCACAGAGTCAGGTGAAGAGTGGACATGTAGGGATGGATAAGAGATCCCTTGTCTTGTGTAACTAGGGCTACCCTGTGAGGTAACTTGTGATGATTGCCCTTGCCTAAATGCAGGAGGAGAGGTAACCAATGCTGTCTTGGCCAAAAGGAAGTTAACACAAGATTTTGGGAGAATCCTGTTGAATTTTCAACAGGACTTCTGGAATGAGGGGAAGGGAAAGAAAAGCATAGAGAAACAGCCCCTTCCAAGAAAAAGACAAGGTATCCACCTTCCAAACCAGAGGACCAGGACTCTGGCACAAAATAGAGAAAGCTGTCCGTTCAGAGTGGAGGCAAAAAGATCTATTTGAGGAGTACCCCACTTTTATTTATTTATTTATTTTATTTTATTTTACATTTGTTAACCGGGGGTGTCTGACTGAGCCAAAAAGGCCCTTTTTCAGCAGAGGCCTGGGGAGAAAAGCTCCACAAAGAAAAATTACAGACACATTTAGTTATTTAGACAATAATCAGTATACACACAAATTACAAGAGACATGTTTTTACAGTGGCATGTGGCACAAACAGTTACAGTGGAGAGAACAATCAAAAAATATTAATTTTAAAAATAAAGGTAAGTAATAGATTTGTGGTGTACGGCTGAACTTTGGAATGTAGGTAGAATACATACATAGTATACAGGTACAGTACATACATTGTAGATTAGCCAGTGTTTGTGAGCAAGATTGAAAAACTATTATCAATTGCTCTAGATTTAGTATGTATATGTTATCCACTTTCACTAGCCTGGGGAGCAATCATGGCACTGCCAACTTTGCTTGAGATGTTGCCTGATGAGGTCTTTAAAGGAGGCTTTGGATGATGTGTTTTGAATGCTAGTAGGGACAGAGTTCCATTTTTTAGCCACCGAACTACTATATAGTGCATCTCCAAAGCTATTGCAGCTGTTGGTGACTTCTAGTAGTAGTTTGCTTGATGATCTAACAGGCCTTTTGGCTGAGTGATGTTGTACTAGGTTTTTGAGGGCAGGACACTTATTGGGGAGGTAATAGATAGAATGGCAGAGCTGATTGTAGGTTAGGAGGTTGGGCAATTCAAGCCAGTGGAGCTGTCTCAAAGCAGTACAGTGATGAGTTCTAGATGAGCAATTTGCAGCAAAGCGGGCAATTCTGTTATAGCAAGCTTCCATTTTGCTTAGTTCAGTTTTGTTGAGATTAGTCAGAATGGGTGATGCATAGAGTAGGGTGGATAGAAGTTGGGAGCGAGCAATGGCTGATCTTGTATTGTTGATAAGAAATGGTTTGATACGGTAGAGTGACCCCAGTTTGGCATGTACTTTTTTAATAGTTAAGTTCAGATGACTATCAAATTTTAGGTGGGAGTCTATGGTTATTCCCAATAGCTTAGCCTGTGCCACTGGAGAAATTGGATTAGCATTTGTGGATTAGATAGTGAATTGACTTAGTGTTTTTGTTAGAACTGGTTATAATCATAAGCTGAGTTTTCTTTGGATTGAGGATAAGTTGGGCTTTGGTAAGGTAGTTTTCAACGTCAGAGAATGCTAGTTGAGTTGTTTGCAGGACGGTGGGAATGTTTTGTGCAGCGCAGATTAAGGTAGTGTCATATGCATACTGAATTATAGATGCATGCTGTGTGGAGGTGTGGAGGTCATTTGTGAAGACTGTGAATAGTGGTGGTCCTAAGATAGAACCCTGTGGGACTCCTATAGTTATGGGCAGCTGAGGAGAGAGAGAATTTTCCCATTTCACAGCTTGGTACCTGTCAGTTAAGTAGCTTTGGAACCAGGTAAGAGTGGAATTAGATAGATGATATTGTTTTAGTTTGTTTAGCAGGATTTGGTGTGAGACTGTGTCAAATGCTTTGGACATATCCAAAAAAAGAGTTGACACTTGCAGGCCTTCATTTTTGAGATGGTTTACTGTGTCTGTGAAGCAGAGGAGAGCTGTAGTGGTACTATGGGCAGGTCTGAAACCATGCTGAGTAGGTGACAGGATGTTGCAGTCTAGGAGATAGTTTAGCATCTGGGTATGGATGCATTTTTCTAGGATTTTGGCCAGGGGGGAGTAAAGCAATGGGTCTGTAGTTATTAAGTTCAGTGGAGGTCCCACCTTTATGTATGGGTGTAACATAAGATATTTTCCAGAGTTTGGGCACATAGTTTTCAACAATTGATCTGTTTATGAGAGTGGAGACTGGGATAGCAATAGCATCTGCTGTGAGTTTCAAGAAATAGCTGGGGAGTAGGTCAGCTGCTGTTGATGAGGTTTTTAGTTTGGAGAGCATGCTTTTGATTGAAGTGGTGGAAACTGTTTTGAGGGTAAAGCTTGTATTAGTGTTATTTGTGTTGGGGGGGTAGTGAGGAAGGAACTGTCCTGTGATACTAAGGATAGAATTGAGTTCACAAAGTGGGAGCTGAATTGTGTTTCGATGGGAACTTTAGTGTCAGGGTGGTTGGTTTGGGGTAGCCTTTTGGGTGGATTTTAGTAGCTGGTTTACATTTTGCCAAAATTTTTTGGGGATTGTGTTGGTATTTAGTTTGTAATGTTGTGTAGTAGGATTTTTGTCCAGCCTAATGCATTTTTTGCACGGTTAAGCAGTTCTTGGTACTTAGTTAGGCTTTGTGTTTCTTTGTTTTTGATAGTAACGCAGGCAGTGTCTCTGGACTTGAGGATTTGTTTGGTTTCTTTACTGAGACAGGGGTTTGTAGAGGTTCTAACCTTGATTTTGCGCAATGGAGCAACAGTGTCTAGGTGTTGTAGATATGTTTTGTTGAAATATGCTACAGCCTGGTCAAGTGGGAGGGTTTTTAGGGGGTCCAGTCACAGTTACACAGTAAAGTGTTGAGGACCTCAGGAGAGAATTTTTTGTGTTTCTAGTGGATATATAGTTAGTGGTTTTGCATATGCTTGTTCTACTACATATAAAGTATATTATGTTGTGGTCACTTAAGGTGTCTGGGAGACTGCCTGTGTGAGGGTACAATGTGGGGTTGCTAGTTAGGACCCAGTCAAGGATGGATTCCCTTTTAGATTTTTTATCACATCTAGTTGGAATTTGGACTAGCTGCTGGTAGCCATGGAGATTTCTTAGATTACTTGGTGGTTCTGATATACAGGTGAAGCAATCTAAGTTGAAGTCCCCCAGAATAAGGGTTTCTTGTGAGTAAGTGGAAGAACACCAGGATAAGAAGTCTTCAAGGCTAGCAGGTGTATTACCAGGTGGAATATAGATCACAATTGTGGTGATGAACTTTTTAGGGTGAAGTTGAAGTTGTGAGATAAGTATGTCCCAATTATTGGGGAAGGGGTAGGAGTTTGGTAATTGATGGACAGTTAAGTTGGACTTGTAGAGTAAGGCAGTTCCACCCCCTTTACGAAGTGGTCTGTCTTGTATAATGATATTGTAGCCGGTAGGGAGAACTTCTGAGTTAGCTATGTTTTTATTTAGCCAGGTTTCTGTTAAAGCAACTATGTCTGGGGAGTAGTGTGCTATTGTGGCCTGGAGTTCAGGTATTTTATTTTTGATACTTCTAATGTTAATATTTAGCATTAAAAGATGGTTGGTTTTGCTGCTGTTGTTGATTTGCCCAGGGATGAAGAGAGTGGGGGTGTTATGTTCTGACATTTGTGTTGGAGCAGTTTGTGTTGGACAGGATGGATTTGGGCCTGGGTTGGGGTGGATATCCCCACTTATGGTGAGCCTGGAGTTAAAATGGTTATACAGATGTTGGAGTTTGGTGAGGAGTGTGAGAAAGTATTGTGTTTTTTTGGAGTAGGAATGAGAGCATATGTGTTTAGTTCTGAATTGGGCCGTTATGTAGTTCTTGAATAAGTGTGGGCAGATGATATTATAATGTGTGGTGTCTGTGTATGAGAGTGCATAATGCATTGTTGTGCTACTAAGTTTAGGGATATTGCTAGAGTGATAACTTGTGGTGTTGTAAAGAATTATGAGAAGACAGACTAGATTTAGTTGTGTGATAGTCATGGTTATAAAGTTTATGTTGTTTCTATGTGGGGGGGGGGTCTGAACAGGAATTATAGGGTTGCACTATATGTGGATGGGGAAGTAGTGTGGGTGATGCAAAAAATGCCTAGTGGGAATGAGAGTGATTGGGAATATTTTGTATGGAGCAAGTTGGTGTGGTTTAATGTGATATGACTTGAGGAGCTGTGATTGGTGGAGGTGATGTGAGGGTGAGCTGTGGGTGTGGCTATGATTACTATAAATGTAGAGGTAGTGGGGGCGGTAGGGAATAGGGGGCAGGGCAGGGGAGCGGAGAGAGCCCGAGCGTTAGCGAGGGCGAACGGAGCGGGGCAGAGCCAGAGCCAACCAAGGCACTTGTGGACAATGTCCAGAAACACATCCTTGTGAAGCATACTTTTGTGGGACTGAGTTAAGAACCTGCTTAGAGTGTCTGCCACAATGATTTGACCTGAGGGAATGTAACTCTCTGAAGAGACACGATAATGGACAGCAAGGTCTCACGCCAAGAGTGCAAACCGGCAAAGAAGATAAGATCTTTTCCCCCCTTATTTGTTCACATACCACATCACTGTGGTACTGTCTGTAAATACCTTGAGAGTTCCTGGGGAGAAGAGAGGATGAAAAGCCTGAAGTCACCAGCAGAAGAGCTCT
The DNA here is from genome assembly GCF_019279795.1 of Protopterus annectens. Lineage (NCBI taxonomy): Eukaryota > Metazoa > Chordata > Ceratodontiformes > Protopteridae > Protopterus > Protopterus annectens. The sequence goes on from NC_056749.1 coordinate 6,597,807, forward strand.
CATCTCTGACACTGATGTGCTCTTTCTGTTGAAGAGGTGACCACGAACCCTGCACCTTTTAGGGAGCCAAATGCTGCTCCCCACCCCATGTCTGAAGCACCTGTGAAGAGCTCCTGAGAGGGAAGAGGGGAATAAAGGGGTAGCCCTGGATTTAGAAACAACTGCTTGATCCACCACTGAAGTTCCTTCCTGAAACAAGATACAAGAGGAACTACAAACTCAAGAGGATGTGCAGGTTGAAGCCAAACTGACTTCAGGAACCACTGAAACTTCTTCATGCGGAGTTTGGCCAGAGGGAGCATGAGATGGTGGATGGCATGAACTCCAGAGCTCTTAGAAATTCTCTGGCTGTTATAGAAGTCAGAGGAAAAAGAGTTTGAAAGACGAAAATGAGAGTTAAGGCCTTGGGGGGAGGATGCTAGCACAGGCAAGGTCTGCATCCCACACCCCAGAAAAACGTGGTATTGAGGAGGAGTCAGAAAAGACTTTTTGAAGATTGCAAACCCCAGGCTTTACACAAGAGAAATGGAAAAATTAAGATTTTCAAATCTCTGGAATTCCGCGGTGGTGCCTTGGGAGGCAATTCTGTGTGGACTCTGCATTTCCTCCCCACAGTTGGGTAGCGTTCGAAAGACATGCATGCGTAAATAGGCGTGCCTACGCTGAAGGTTGGGCGTCGAGCTGGCACCTCGGTGTTTTGTAAAAAATGTACTGCCAATCATTAGTAGACCGGAGTTCCGCTGTGGCAACCCTTTACCGGGAAAAAGCCGAAAGACAAACAACAACAACAACAGTATCTCTGGAGAGGATGCCTGAAACAGCAGGTTGTCCAAGTAAGGAAATACTTGGATCTCCTGAATCCAGCAAAAAACAATCACAGGAGCGAGGCATTTGGTGAATACCCTTGGGGCACTAGAAAAGCCAAGTGACAAACCAGAAAGATGAAAATGCCAGGAAGCAACAGTGAAATGAAAAAACTTCTTGAAAATGGGGTGAACTGGAATATGGAGGTAAGCATCATTGAGATTGAGATTGACAGACACCATATAAGCCTGAAGAAGCAGAAGAGTTGAAGTCTGAAGGGACAACAGTCTAAATGAGGGCACCTTCAGAAAAGTGTTCAGATGAGCAAGGTCTAGAAAAGGTCTCCAAGTACCCTCTTTCCTGAGTACTAGAAACAAGAACATTCTGGAATAAAACCCTCTGCCCTTTCAGACACAGGCACCTCCTAAATCATACCCTGAATCAAAAGGTCCCAAAACCCCTCTGGAAACAAAGACAGTTGTTCCTGAGGGGGCTGAGGAATACCCATAAAAGGGAGAATAGCCTTCCAGACCATAAAATATCCCGGGTGGGTAATGGACAGGACCTAGAAATCCTGGGAATCTGTAGCCAAGCAGGAAGAGAGAGCAACAGAAAAAGGAAAATGGATGAGAAGAGAAGGATAATCAGATAGCACCTGGTTCATCAGGAAAAGGAGAATTCTGAGGCAAGGAAGTCTGAGTAGCCTTTGCAGGAGAAGCCCACTTGCCACTCTTTTTCCCTTAAGAGAAGGGCAAGATGGTCTACGAACAAAAGTGGACTACTGGGGCAATTTCTCTGAAATTTAGGCACAGCAGAAACAAACACATGTTTAAGTTCCTGTCCTCAGGCACCCTACAGAATCTATCAGGTTTCTTGAGAGCAGGGGGCTGAGAGTCTGAGGCCTTAAAAGCCTTGGAAAATGCATCCAACAAGACAGCCAGTAAAGCAGGAACAGCTGAAGGCCTAGGAGAGACTATATGCAGCAACTAACAGTACCTTTTTTATACCTCTGAAAGCAGAGTACCGTCCCATTTAAAGGACTCCCATCACCCTTGAGATTGTGGCCCCAAAAGAAATCTCCTCAAAGGGAGCATCAGGACTAATATATTCCTCTTCATCTGATCCATAATGCAAAGGAGAGGGCAGTAAGCAAGGGATTCCTCATCTGAATCTGACTCCTCAGAAGAAGAATCCTGTTCCTTGTTTCCTTTTAGGGGAGCAGAGGACCGGGGGGGGGGGGGGCTGGAACAGAAACTCCCTGAGGAGATTTCAATGCCATTAAAGCACTAAACATGGCCTGCGTAACGGACTGCCACTCACTCTGTGGGTCCTTAGGAGCAGGAGTAAAATGCTTAGTCTTTGCTTTTTCTTCAATGGGACGTCTGCCTTATAAAATATGGAAGGCTCTGACCCAGGATGGCATTCAATATGATAGTTGGGACTTCTTTTCAAACTAATATCTAAGGAACACCCCTAGGTCCTCGGAAATAATTAGCCATGGTTCCCCCGACTGTCTGAAGGGGACATAGTACAGTTTTGTACCTACCGTAAATGTAGATGTCCGATAGATATGCAACTGCAGTCATAACATATGGGTTGTCCTGCCTCAGGCAGCCCTCCGTGGGCCGGATTCCAAAGTCTGGGTCCGACGTCGGCTGATGTCGCATTTCTCTCAGACGTCAGAGCAGCTGGAGTACATAAGCATCAGCCGACGCCATCTTCTTCAGTGTTTCTTGCCCCAGATGCCAGGTGCCCTCCAAGGAGGGCTGTAATCAAATTGGAAGACAAAAGCAGGTTTCCAGACAAATAAATAAGCAATAAACAGATACGCCATAACAGATATCCCCAGCTAAGGATAACAGGGAGAGAAGTGGACCCAAGGCATAGAGGGGAAGGAGGGAGGGAAAACCCGACTGCAGTTGCATATCTATCGGACATCTACATTTATGGTAGGTACAAAACTGTACTATGTCCTTCAAGAATGCAACTGCAGTCATAACATACGGGTTGAATACCATAGCTTAGCTGGGGGAGGTGGAATGCTCTAAGAAAAGGATGGTGTAGCTATCAATCCCTGCAGGACTGCCGAAGCAAAGCCTGCTCTGGATCTGGAATATAAAGGGAGGTTGTAGTGTTTGGAAAATGTATGCACGGAGCTCCATGTAGCAGCTTCTAGAATGTCTTTTGTAGGAACCCCTCTTAAAAATGCTGTAGAGGTGGCTGTAGCTCTAGTGGAGTGTGGTCTGACATTGGCTGGCACACACTTTCCATGGAAGGAATAACAGAATCTGAGGCAATGTCCAATCCATTTTGAAATTGTCTGTTTGGAAATTGCTTTTCCTTGTACTCCTGGGGCGTAAGCTACAAAAAGCTGATTAGACTTCCTACTGGTCTTGGTTCTATTCAGGTAGTAGCGAAGTTGTCTGTGAATGTCCAAGGTATGCAACAGTCTTTCCCCTTTGTTCTCAGGATTGGGAAAGAAAGTAGGCAGGTGTATTGCTTGATTTAAAGAAACCCTAGATACCACTTTTGGCAGAAAGGTAGGGTTGATTCGTAAGGAGACCCTGTCTCTGTGAAAGGTTATGAATGGTGGTATTGCCATTAGGGCCTGTAATTCTGAAACCCTTCTTGCTGAGGTAATTGCCAACAGGAAAGCTGTCTTCCATGAGAGAAATTGTAAGTCCACAGAAGCTGCTGGCTCAAAGGGAGGTAGAGTCAGTTTTTCTAGGACAAAGTTGAGGTCCCAAGCTGGTACTGGTGCCTTTCTTGGGGGCTTTATATTCTTGATTCCCCTAAGGAATTGCCTTAACAAAGAATGTGAAAACACAGGTGGATCAGTGTTGTATCTAGCTGAGATAGCTGAAGCATGTATTTTTATGGAAGAATATGAGAGTCCATTATGTAGCATATCTGCCAAATATTCCAGAATGAGTGGAATGTTCAATAATGATGCATCATGACCCTTGCTGGTATTCCAAATGCTGAATCTCTTCCATTTGGCTGAGTAAACCTTTCTGGTGGATGGTCTCCGGGCTTCTGTTAGTATCCGCTGAACTTCCTTGGAGAGAGAGAGATTGAGGTTATTCATGGGATCTCCCAAGCTGTTAGCTGTAGGGTCTGGATGTTGGGATGAACTGTCTTGAAGTTGTGTTGAGTCAAAAGTTGGGGCCATTGGGGATGGGCCCACTTTTTGTTGTGACATATGCTCCGTAGTAGTGGGTACCAGTGTTGTCTTGGCAAGTCTGGAGCTATTAGGATCCCCTTGGGCTGCTCTGCTTTGATCTTTAGTAATACTGTGGTCATCAGTGGCAGAGGTGGGAATGCATAGATTTTTAGGAAGTTCCAGTTGAATGAGAGAGCATCTATTTTCCATGCTTGTGGATGATATGTCCTTGAACAGAACTTTTGTAGATGATGATTGAGGTGGGAGGCAAATAGGTCTACTTCTGGCCTGCCCCATGTCGAGGTGAGTCGTATGAAGATTTCTGGATGTAACCTCCATTCGTGGGGGTCTAGGAAATTCCTGCTTAGACTGTCCGCCAGCACATTGTCTTTGCCTGGAACAAACTGGGATTGCAACTGTATGTTTAGGCTCAGTGATTTTTCCCAAAGATTCATTGTCAGTCTGCAAAGGGGGTAAGAATGGGTGCCCCCCTGCTTGTTTATGTACCACATCACAGTGGTGTTGTCTGTCCGTATTAGCAGGTGGCCTTGTTGAAGTTGTTGTCCAAAGGCCTCGATGGCATGCATTACTGCCAGCATTTCTTTTTGGTTGATATGCAGATGTGTTTCCTTTGGAGACCATTGTCCTTGAATACATCTGCCCTCCATGTGCGCCCCTCATCCAAGGTCTGAGGCGTCTGTGGTCATGGTCTGTGTTATCTGAGGTTTTTTGAATTACATACCTGTGTTTGACTGGCTTACCGAGGCCCACCATAGAAATTCCTTTTGAAGGCATGGAATGAGCGGTATGGTTGCCTCTAGGTTGTTGCTGTGCTGAGACCATAGGCTTTTTAGGTACCATTGAAGCTTTCTCATGTGTAGTCTTGCTAGTGGAACCAGGAGAATGCAGGATGCCATGTAACCCAGGGCCTGTAGGAATCTCCTTGCAGTCATCTGGGTGAGCTTTGCTAAACCTTTGAAGTAATGAGTTAACTTCTTTTGCTTGTCCTCTGTCAGGTAAGCCGTTTGAGAGGCTGTATCTAGTTTGGCTCCTAAGAAGGTTATTTGCTGGGATGGCTGAAGTCTTGACTTTTGGAAGTTGACTGTGTATCCCAGAGCCTGTAGCAATTGTATGACATAATTCAAGTTTTTTGTCAGAATCAGTTTGTCGTCCGCTTGTATGAGGCAGTCGTCCAGGTACGGGTAAATTTGATTCCCCTGGAGCCTGCAATGAGCAATTACTGAAGCCAGGCATTTCGTGAATACTCTGGGCGCAGTAGATAAGCCAAATGGCAATGCTGAGAATTGATAATGCTCTGGCCCTGCAAGAAATCTGAGGTATCTTCTGCAGCTGTGTCTGATAGGGACATGCAGGTATGCCTCCTTGATGTCCAGAGTAATCAGCCAAGACCCCTTGCCCAGCATGGGAAGGAGTTGCTGTAGAGTCAGCATTTTGAACTTTGGTACTATGAGAAAAGTGTTTAATGCGGACAAGTCCAGTATTGGTCTCCATTGAGTTTCTTTTCTTGGAACAAGGAACAGTCTTGAATAAAACACCCCTGGCCTTGTTCTTGCTGTGGAACTTTTTCTATTGCTTTGATCTGAGCAAGCAGAGAAATTTGCTTGATAGCCTCTGCCCTCTGGTTTTGTGGTAGGTTTGGTATGCCTTGTTTTCTTGGCAAGGTATGAAAATGGAACCTGTAACCGTGGTCTATAATGTCCAAAATTCATTTGTCCTTTGTCAGTCTGTGCCAATTGTCTGAAAACAGAGATAATTTTCTGCCCAAAGGAGCTTCTGCTTGCTCCGTGGTCAGCGGAACTAGAGGAAAGTCATTGAGATTGTCCTTGTGGGACAGGAGAAACCCCTGTGTCACTTCTTTGGTTTGCTGGTTGCCATTGTCGTCCCCTGTAGGAACCTCTGTATTGTCCTCTTCCTCGGGCATGCCTGTTTTTGCCCCTTTGAAATCTTTCAGGATTAGGAAAGGACCAGTTTTTAGAAGGCCAATTCCTGCTGAATCTGGGTGGCTAAACCTGGAGAAAATCTTTGACTGTCTGAACTGACTTGGCTTTTTCCTCAATGGACTTTAACACATCTTTAGCATTAGCACCAAAAAGCTTGTTCTTTTCCAAGGGTGCATCAAGAAGTTTTGCCTTAACATGATCTGGTAAAGGTTGTTCTTTTAACTATGCATGTCTACGAATGACCGCCCCTGTCATAGCTGCCCTACATGAAGCTTCCAATGCATCATATCCACACTGAAGAAAGTGATTGCTAACTTGCTGAGAATTATGCACAGCCTCCTGCAAAGACTTCCTATCTAAAGGTTCAGGAGAGGCCAATGTTTTCTGTAAATCATCTAACAGGTAATCCTGATATTGAAACATATGAAAGAGACAATTGAGAGCTCTCATAGATAAAGTAGTGGAGGTGTAAACCTTCTTCCCCCATCTCTCTAATGACCTAGCTTCCCTGTTGGAAGGCAAAGGATTTTTGGAGGTGGTAGTTGAAACCCCTTTCGGTCCCTGTGAAATTGTTTCTAAATCAACAACATGGGCCCTAAAGAAATGAGAATGGGTTTCTGGGACCCTATAGTATCTGTCAGGCTTGACAGGAGCAGGAGGAAGAGTATCAGGGGTAACACTGGAGTCAGAGTATAAATCATCCAAAACATCAAGCACAGGAGGTATAGCTAAGGGTCTGTGTTGGGGCTTTTTAAGGAAGGTTCGAAGGCGCTTTCTGGAATCAGAATATTCCTGGCCTTGCCACTTAAAATGTTCCCTCATGGAATGCAGAACTTCCCCAAAAGAAATATCCTCAGGAGGAGAGGCCGAGGGGATGGAGTCCTCTGCATCTGAGTCCTCATAGGTCTGGAAAGGCTCTTCCTGGCTTTCGGAGTGAACAGAGTCCTCAGAATCTTCATCTGAAGGGAGAGGGTCAGAGGGTTCAACCCTGGGCCTCTTATCAGGAGGAGGCTGGGATCCTCTCTCAGGATGGGCCTGGGAACCTCTGATCATGGAAATTAAGTCTGCGGCCATAGTCATGATTTGTGTTTCAGGAGTAGGCTGAGGTAAGGCTTTAGCAGTAAGGTGCTTGGACTTGCTGGCTGCCTTAGCACGTGTGTAAGCCTTGATAGACATGGACATGGGAGGCCTAGCAGCTCCACGTGCAGGAGTGACCTTATCAACAGCAATGGTCTCGGGCATTTCCTTGGTTTCAGTATCCGGAGGAAAATCAATAACTGGCGTCGGTGTGGTCTCCGGTATCGGAGGTATCGGTAATGCAGTGTCTTCGGTTCGGAGCGGTGGAATAACTGCCTCAGAGGGAACCGGGGCACTCGCGGTTAGTTTTGGCGTGGTGTCGGTGGAAGACGCGGGCCAAGGATGTCGGTCCCGGTCTTTTCGTTTCTTAGGAGTCTGCGATGTCGGTAGTTCCGACGGCATTGTATAATCTAATTTTTTGCCGAAAAAGTCTTCAGCGAACTCCGCCCAGCGCCTGAGAGTGCGCTTATTGAAGCGAGCACAGGCGGCACAGGCCGAGACGTCGTGGTCTGGGGCAAGGCAAGGGAGGCAGTAAGAGTGGAAATCCTTATGAGGTATTTGTTTACCACAAGGCAAACAATTATTTACTTTTTCAGTAATTTCTGGCATCGGCTGAGGCAAGAAAAGGTCCCCAACGGGGTACTTAGCTTTTTTGATGACTTCGGTTTCGAAGAATACAGGAGCTGACCGACCGGCACTTGCGAACTGCTTCTGCTTCGGGCACCGCGCGGCAAGAAAGACTGAAGAAGATGGCGTCAGCTGATGCTTATGTACTCCAGCCGCTCTGACGTCGGAGAGAAATGCGACATCAGCCGACGTCGGACCCAGACTTTGGAATCCGGCCAACCGAGGGCTGCCTGAGGCAGGACAACCCATATGTTATGACTGCAGTTGCATTCTTGAAGGACATCTGCAAAACCTCCCAGAAGTACTTAAAGTCAGATCCCCACTGGTCTCCAACCCAGTCACAGCACAGGAATCAACAATAAATCCGTGCATACCTCTGAGTATTCACTCGCCTCGGGAGAGACGTCAGGCGAAGGTTGAACAGCAGAAGATTCCAGCCTAGACTTCTAGGCCTTCTTCACTGACGGCTGTACCTCAGAGTGGGAATTTCCCTCCATTGTGTGCTTTCCAAGAAGTTTAAGATGCTGGTTTTCAAGATAAAGTACCAAAGAAGTTTAATATGAAGGGTTTTAGATACAAAGGCCTGACAGAACAGGATGTATGGTTGTGCGAGATGCCAAGGCAAAACAGACACTGTTCATGTCAGTCTTTATGGGGAATCTGTCTTCCACACTGGCATTTATCCTTCTTAGATGACATAAAATCCTTCAAGCAATAATAAAAAGAAAGATAAGTAAAATAGAATCCCAACAGGGCATTTATATGCAACAGCTAGGTGAACCAGCAATGGAATGGGTGTTCAGACAGACGATCAAGAGATGGCGTTTGAACTGGTGGCAAAGAAGTTCTGATGATGGTACATCCAGATGTCACTTTTATTCCCTATGCTACATGAGGAGCATACGTGTGATGTACAGCGTGTACCTTAAAGCAACCTAAGACTTTGGTGGACTGGCCGGATGTTGGGCTACCCTTGGCAGTGGATCCCTAATGTAATGAATACTGCAACAGTGAAATGGAAAGACATCTAATTACACAACCTTTCTCTTTCAACCTCAGAAGCCACAACCAGTCTGCCTCAACACTAGAAAAACCTCCCAAATCTAACCTCCATTGTACAGATTACTGCTTCTCTATACTAGGTTCAAAATTCTGGGAAATGTATTATCCCACAAACAAAAGAAATGTCATTGTAGCCAATACTAATGACTCTACTGAAGGCCCATCTCCTCTCATTGGCCAAATATCATTGTCTCTCATCCAACCAAATTGTGTAACCTGAGCTGAGATGCATTACTCACTCCTACTCCAACCAGTTACTTTCTAACTGCCCCTCATATGCACATTTGACAACACCAATCTACACATCTCACAATCTTTTGCTTAACATAGCTTCCCTTTCCATTTACTCACAAAATCTGTTTAACATACTTCACTCTACCTTAGACAACATACAGCTGTAATAATCACACAGACACTTCACGTTGTACATGAGATTTTCTAGATTTAATGTATATAATGCATATTACAACTGTAGATACTGTTTACATTTTTGTCAGCTGATAATGCTATTTTGCGGATGCATATTTTCATTATACTGGGGTGCAAAGCAGATACCCAGAATGGAGGACGAAGTACAGTTGTGTACACTTACCATAAATGTAGATGTTCGAGTGTATTCACTGTTGCAGTCATTACATTTGGGTAATCTGCTGGCAGGTTGCCCCGAGTCGGCCTGAATAACTAAGTCTTGAGTCCTGTGTCGGTTGCTGTCTCCTTATCCATGACGTCAGGTCGTCAGGGGTATAAAACAGGCAGCCAATGCCATTTTATTCAGTTTTTCATGCCCCAGATGTCAGGTGCCCCCCAAATGGGGAGCAAAAAAATATATATATATATAATAAACTTGTAAATATATAAATGCACTTTTAGAAACAGAAAGTTTACCTTCGACTAAAAGCAAATACACCACAAAGGCTTATGAGTATAGTGAAGGAAAGAAAAAGTATAGAAAGGGGGATGGCGGGTGGGTAACCCGGACTGCAACAGTGAATACACTCGAACATCTACATTTATGGTAAGTGTACACAACTGTACTATGTTCTTAGTATTTCACTGCTGCAGTCATTTACATTTAGGTAGAATCCCAAAGCTATGGATGGAAGGATGGAACTAACAGCATAGGAGCGGCTATAAGGCCCTGTAGGACTGCAGTGGCAAAGCCTGCCCTGGATTTACAGAAGAGAGGTAAATGATAATACTTTATGAAGGTATGAACAGAGCTCCAAGTAGCAGCTTCCTAGAATGTCTTTAGTTGGTACCCCTCTGAGGAAAAGCTGCTGAAGTAGAGGTGGTCCTGGTGGAATGTGATCTGAGCCCCTTGGGCACAGGTTTACCATGGTGCAAATAGCAGAAACGAATGCAGTGGCTTATCCATTTAGAAATAGTCTGCTTTGATATGGCCTTCTCCTCTGATCCTGCAGCAAATGCTACCAGTAGTCTCTCAGACTTTCTTAGGGATTTGGTCCTGTTTAAGTAAAATCTTAGTTGTCTGTGCACATCCAATGAATGCAGAATCCGCTCCCCCTTATTCTGCGGATTTGGGTAAAATGTTGGTAGGTGAATGGTCTGGTTAACAGCCCCACTGGATACCAGCTTAGGCATAAAAAAAGGACTGGTCTTGAGGGCCTCCCTGTCCGGGTAAAATATAATGAAAGGCTCCACTGCCATGAGAGCCTGTAGTTCTGAAACCCTTCTTGCTGAAGTGACTGCCAAGAGAAAAGCTGTTTTCCAAGATAAAAATTTTATATCCGCAGTTGCTGCTGGTTCAAAAGGAGGCAGGGTGAGTTTTTCCAACACAAAATTGAGGTCCTATGCAGGAGTTGGTGCTCTCCTGGGAGGCCTTACATTTTTGGCCCCTCTAAGATACTGTTTAAGCAGTGGATGAGAAAAGAGGGGAGGCTCTGTGTTGTAATGAGCCAAGATGGCAGAGGCATGGATTTTTATTGAAGAAAAAGATAGGCCTTTGTCAAGCATCTCAATTACGTATTGTAAAATCTGAGGAATATTGGGGTTTGCTGTGTCTATTCCTTGTGCTTGGTTCCAAGCACAGAATCTCTTCCATTTATCAGCATAAGATTTTCTAGTACTAGGCCTTCTGGCTTCCAAAATGACATCCATCACAGATTTACTGAGAGGTATGGTTTGAATAATTATTTGATTAGCTATGCTGCAAGATTCAGAGTTTGGAGCTGAGTGTGCAGAATTTGATAGTTCTGCTGAGACAGTAGATGAGGTATTTGAGGCAAGTACCATGGTGGAAGGTGCGACATATTCCTTAGAAGCGGGTACCAGTGCTGGCAAGGCCAGTCCGGAGCAATTAGGATAATTTTTGTTTTTTCCTGTCTGACTTTTAGTAAGACCTTGGAGAGTAGAGGCAGAGGGGGGAAAGGCATAGACTGATAGGTTTTTCTAGCTGAAAGATAGAGCATCCACTTTCCATGCTTTTTTTGTGATGAGTTCTTGTGCAGAATTTGTCCGATTGATAATTTTGGGGAGAGGCAAAAAGATCTGTCTGGGCTCCCCATTTCTGTGTTAACATGCTGAAGATTTGTGGATCCAGTTTCCATTCGTGCAGGTCCATAAGATTTCTGCTTAGGTCGTCTGCCAGAGTATTTTGCTTTCCTGGCAGGAATTGAGCTTGAAGATGTATTTGTTAAGTCAAGGCTGTATTCCACAAGGCCATGGCTAGTCTGCGAAGGGAGTAGGAATGTGTACCCCCCTGCTTGTTTATGTACCACATAACTGTGGTGTTGTCCGTCTTTATCAGTAGTTGTCCTGGATGGAATAAGTCCTTGAAGGCTGTCAGAGCATTCTGAACAGCTAGCATTTCTTTCTGGTTGATATGCAGATGCATTTGGTTTGGGCTCCATTTGCCCTGAATGCATCTCCCTGCCAGGTGGGCCCCCCAAGCATAGTCTGGTGCGTCTGTGGTTAGGGTTTGGGTGGCAGGGGGTAGAGTGAATGACAGTCCCTTGTTTTGGTGACATGCCTCTGCCCACCAAAAAAACTCCTGTTGTAGGCAGGGAATGAGAGGAATCATTGTTTCCAGGCTGTGACAATGTTGACTCCATAAACTTTTTAAAGAACATTGAAGTTTCCTCATATGCAGTCTTGCATATGGAATTAGTAGAATGCAGGATGCCATGAACCCCAAAGCCTGCAGAATTTGTCTTGCAGATAACTGGGTTTTTGTTACCATTTGTTTGAAATATGTTGTCAGTTGCCTTTGTTTGTCTGGCATGAGGTAAGCCATCTGGGCAGTTGTATTCAAGCTTGCACCCAGGAATGTAATTATTTGGGAGAGTACCAGTTGTGTTTTCTTTTCGTTTATGGTGAACCCTAGGCATGCTAGAAGCCTTTTTACAAACGCCAGATGTTGAAGAAGAGTGTCCTTGTCCTCTGCTTGAATGAGACAATCGTCCAGATAAGGATAAATCTGAATGTTTCTTTGTCTGCAGAATGCAATTACATGCCAGGCATTTTGTAAAGACCCTGGGCTCAGTAGATAAGCCAAAGGGCAGTGCAGAGAATTGGTAATGCAAAAAGCCTGCTCTGAAGTGGAGGTATCTTCTGCATGATTCCCTTACTGGGATATGCAGGTATGCCTCTTAAGTCTAGAGTTACTAACCAAGCACTCTTGCCTAGCACAGGCAGAAGCTGTTGCAAAGTCAGCATTTTGAATTTTGGAATGTCCGGGACTGTGTTCAGAATCGATAAGTCCAGTACTGGATGCCATGAATTGTCTTTTCTGGGTACCAGGAAAAGTCTTGAATAAAAACCATGTCCTTTTTCCTTTTCTAGTACCAGTTGAATAGACCCCATATCCATGAGGGACATGACTTGTTTCTGGGCCTCTGCTCACTGGTTTTGTGGCAGATCCGGCCATCTGTTTGGAATTGGCAAAGTATGGAAATGAAATCTGTACCCCTGGGATACTATGTTTAATACCCACTTGTCCTGGGTAATTAACTGCCAATTTTGAGCATGAAGTGCTAGTTTTCCCCCCAAAGGGGCTGCCAAAAGATAAGTGCTTGGAGATGATAGAGGAAAGTAATTGAGACTGCTTACTGTAGGGTTGTGCTTTGTTTCCTCCAGGTTTGGAGGTGGAGGCACCCCATTGCTTTGACCTGTAAGAATGCTGTGATTGATATCTGGAGCCTGAGTGCCTGGGTTTGCCCTGAGTGGCTCTGTTGGACACAGGAAAGGACCAATTTTTAGTAGGCCAGTGCCTACTGAACCTGGGTGGCTGCACTTGCAAGAAATCTTTTACAGTTTGCATAGATTTAGCTTTGTCTTCCATTTTCTTAAAAATCTCTTCTGCCTTATTACCAAACAGAGTATCATGCTGCAAAAGGGCATCCGACAATTTAGCTTTAACATAATCAGGCAGATTTTGCTCCTTGAGCCAGGCATGCCTTCTAATAACAGATCCAGTAAGGGCGGCCCTACAAGAGGCCTCCAAGGAATCAAAACCACATTGCAAAGTATGCTTTCCAACCTGTTCTGCTGAATGCAATAAATCAGGCAGATTTTGCTCCTTGAGCCAGGCATGCCTTCTAATAACAGATCCAGTAAGGGCGGCCCTACAAGAGGCCTCCAAGGAATCAAAACCACATTGCAAAGTATGCTTTCCAACCTGTTCTGCTGAATGCAATAAATCCTGTAAAACTCTATTTTCCACACAATCAGAAATCAACATCATTTTCTGTTTCAGTAAGCCCATAAGATGCTGTTGATATTTAAGCATATGAAACTGGCAGTTTATAGCCCTGATTGCCAAGGTTGCAGACGTATAAACCTTCTTGCCCCATCTATCCAGTGCCCTGGATTCTCTATCAGAAGGGGTAGGATTTTTGGCTGTAGAAGCCTTAACACCTTTGGGACCCTGAGAAATATTCTCAGGATCAGCAGCAGGATTTTTGAAAAGAAATTTGTGGGAGTCAGGAACCCTGTAATATCTGTCTGGCTTACTAGGAGCCAGGGGCAGGGAATCAGGAGGCATGCTTGATTCCGAGAACACATCATCAACAATGTCTAATACAGGAGATACTGCCAAAGGCCTATGCTGAGGAAGAAGGATGAAATCCCTAAGCCTCTTTTTTGATTCAGAGAAGTCCTGACTCTCCAAGAAAAAATGTTCCCTTAAAGTATGCAAAGTCTCTCCAAAAGAATAATCCTCAGAAGAAGATGCAGATGGGATGGATTCCTCTGCATCAGAATCCTCATAGGGTGGAATAGAAAATTCCTGATCAGAAGAGGAATCAGAGGAAATGGAAACCCGATCTGAAGACTCATAATCAGTGCCTTGCCTAGGACTCTTAGCAGTGGGGTTGTTGGGAACCCCTGATCAAGGTAATTAAATCCTCAGCCATTTTGATCATCGGATTTTTAGGCATAGGGGCCTGAGCATGTGGCTCATGCGTCGGTTTTTTAGACATAGAAGTTGTTTTTGACGTTGTTTTTGTTGCTGGCATCAGTTTAATATAAAAAGGTTGAGGCCTGAAAACACCCTCAGAAGCTGGTGCCTGCTCAGCGGCTCCAGACCCATCCAAGGGAGAGACATCCACGGGTTCAATACTCTGAGAATCTCGTGGCATACCGGACTCAGAATCGGTCTCAGTAGAGGCCTGCAACTCAAAAGAATCGGGTATCAGGGGCTGCGAAAGCACCTCACTGAGTACTGGGGAACCAGCGACTGGCTTATGAGAAGCTTCGTCATCGGTTTTGGACCGTGACGGTCTATTTCTGTCTTTTTCCTTGCATTTTTTGTGAACGCCGGTAGACAGATTGCTAACCAACGACATTTCAGGATAGTTAAATCTTGAAACTAAATATTTAGAAGCAAAAATATACCGACGCTTAATAGTGCATTGGTTAAATCTAGCACAAAACCGACAGCAAGGCACGTTGTGATCAGGGCCTAGGCAAGGAATACAGTATAAATGAAAATCCTTATGAGGTATTTGCTTCCCACAAGTAATGCAATTATTAACTTTTACTAACATTGGTAAAGAGCAAGAAAAAGTTTCCCCAATGGGGTACTTAGCTTTAGATTGAAGACTTCGGTTCTGAAACTCTAATATGAAAATTTCAGGAGTCGGCCAACTGGCACTTGCCAACTGCTTCTGCTTCGGGCACCACTCGGCAAGAAAGACTGAATAAAACGGTGTTGGCTGCATGTTTTATACCCCTGACATCATGAAAGAGGAGACAGCAACTGACGCAGGACCCAAGACTTTGTTATTCAGGCCGACTGAGGGCAACCTGCCAGCAGATTACCCAAATGTAATGACTGCAACAGTGAAACATGAAGAACATGGAGTGTTACCTCATGTCACAACACTTCCTCTTTCAAAACAGACGCATTTGACTGGAAGAAAGTAAGTAGCCCAGGAGGGGCCATGGCAAAGATTAGACAAGATGCTGTGAGCGGCCCAGGAAGGGCCAGGTCAAAGTTTACACAAGATGCTGTGAGCGGCCCAGGAAGGGCCGGGGCAAAGATTAGACAAGATACTGTGAGCGGCCTAGGAAGGGCCAGGGCAAAATTAGACAAGATGCTGTGAGTGGCCCAGGAAGGGCTGGGGCAAAGTTTAGACAAGATGCTGTGAGTGGCCTAGGAAGGGCTGGGGCAAAGTTTAGACAAGATGCTGTGAGCAGCCCAAGAAGGGCTGGGGCAAAGATTAGACAAGATGCTGTGAGCGGCTTAGGAAGGGCCGTGGCAAAGATTAGTGAAAGCCTGTCCTTTAGGCCACAACCTGCATGAAAGAAAAACAAACAGCAGTTAGTTCTTCAGTAGTGAAAAAACAGAACTCTTGAAAGCAAATTGCATTTCTGAGTGAAGGTTTCAGGAACAAAATATTAAGCCTGACTTAAGCTGAAGTGCTTTGTGAGACTTAATAACCGGCACAGGCAGACAATGGTGCTATACATATTCTGCCACAGAGCTGTACAAGGATCAAATGATTTTGTGTTGTAATTGTTGTGACAGAAAGCTTCCA
The DNA here is from genome assembly GCF_019279795.1 of Protopterus annectens. NCBI lineage: Eukaryota > Metazoa > Chordata > Ceratodontiformes > Protopteridae > Protopterus > Protopterus annectens. The sequence continues at coordinate 6,613,499 of NC_056749.1, forward strand.
TAAATAAGAAATTGTTTTCTGTAAAAAGTAAGAGTGAAACTTGTTTATCCAAAATACTGATAAAAACAGTGGAATGGTTGATAAATTTATCTAAATTACATGGTGAGAAGCACAAAAGAGAGTCAATGAATCATAATGCACTTAAAATATGTTGTTTGAGCTAACTTCCCTCTAAAAAGGATCGTAATGTCCCACAACATATTTGTAGGTGATTACTATGCTAATGACCACATGAGGCCTTTTTAAGACTAGCCATGCTTCCCAAGGATGAGAATCAAACCCTGTACCTTGTGTGTGCAAGGTAAGGAGAATCAAACCCTGTACCTTGTGTGTGCGAGGTAAGGAGAATCAAACCCTGTACCTTTTGTGTGCGAGGTAAGGAGAATCAAACCCTGTACCTTTTGTGTGCGAGGTAAGGAGAATCAAACCCTGTACCTTTTGTGTGCGAGGTAAGGAGAATCAAACCCTGTACCTTTTGTGTGCAAGGTAAGGAGAATCAAACCCTGTACCTTTTGTGTGTAAGGTAAGGAGAATCAAACCCTGTACCTTTTGTGTGTAAGGTAAGGAGAATCTGTGTGTAAGGTAAGGAGAATCTGTGTGTAAGGTAAGGAGAATCAAACCCTGTACCTTTTGTGTGTAAGGTAAGGAGAATCAAACCCTGTACCTTTTGTGTGTGAGGTAAGGAGAATCAAACCCTGTACCTTTTGTGTGTAAGGTAAGGAGAATCAAACGCTGTACCTTTTGTGTGTAAGGTAAGGAGAATCAAACGCTGTACCTTTTGTGTGTGAGGTAAGGAGAATCAAACGCTGTACCTTTTGTGTGTGAGGTAAGGAGAATCAAACCCTGTACCTTTTGTGTGTGAGGTAAGGAGAATCAAACCCTATACCTTTTGTGTGTGAGGTAAGGAGAATCAAACCCTGTACCTTGTGTGTGCGAGGTAAGGAGAGTCAAACCCTGTACCTTTTGTGTGTGAGGTAAGGAGAATCAAACCCTGTACTTTTTGTGTGTAAGGTAAGGAGAATCAAACCCTGTACCCTTTTGTGTGCAAGGTAAGGAGAATCAAACCCTGTACCCTTTTGTGTGCAAGGTAAGGAGAATCAAACCCTGTACCTTTTGTGTGTAAGGTAAGGAGAATCAAACCCTGTACCTTTTGTGTGTAAGGTAAGGAGAATCTGTGTGCAAGGTAAGGAGAATCAAACCCTGTACCTTTTGTGTGTAAGGTAAGGAGAATCAAACCCTGTACCTTTTGTGTGTAAGGTAAGGAGAATCAAACCCTGTACCTTTTGTGTGTAAGGTAAGGAGAATCAAACGCTGTACCTTTTGTGTGTAAGGTAAGGAGAATCAAACCCTGTACCTTTTGTGTGTAAGGTAAGGAGAATCAAACCCTGTACCTTTTGTGTGTAAGGTAAGGAGAATCAAACCCTGTACCTTTTGTGTGTAAGGTAAGGAGAATCAAACCCTGTACCTTTTGTGTGTAAGGTAAGGAGAATCAAACCCTGTACCTTTTGTGTGTAAGGTAAGGAGAATCAAACCCTGTACCTTTTGTGTGTAAGGTAAGGAGAATCAAACCCTGTACCTTTTGTGTGTAAGGTGAGGAGAATCAAACCCTGTACCTTAGGTAAACATCTTAATCATTATGCCAACCCTCAGTCTACTTTTTTCATGGATGAGCAGCATGGGGGAGGCCTGGGCAAAGATTATAATGTACCTTCAACCCTGTGATCAGAGTTATGACTGAAAAGGGTCTGGGGACTAGTCACTGAGACGGTTTAACAAATCAATGCTGGTAGTACATACTGCCTCAAAAATGTATATAAAAAAGGTAAATTCTACAACTAGGAAAAGGGAGATACAGTACAGGGGGTATACACATTTAAATATTGTAATACCTAGATGCAGTATGCTGCACTTTATGAAGTGCATTTTCTAAAAGCAATGCGAGTATACATCTCATAGAGACTAGTAACAGCCACCATGCCTGTTCTGTTAGTCAGTCCTTCTGCCAAACATCCAGTTATTATAGTGACTACAGTAATAAAGTACAGTTGTGTAAAATCTTACTATAACAGTACATATCCTTCTCTTTACTGATGCAGTATTCTTCACCATAGGGCATCTCCTGCCAAGGGTAGCCCTACATCTGACCAGTACACCAAAGCTTTTAGATCTTGTATGTGCCATACATCACACATACACTCCCCATTCAGGATATAGGGCAAAATGGTAACATACGGACAGTTACCCACAATTGAATTGCCCCAGTAGAGAACAGTCTCCTTAGGACAAAAGACACTATGCACACCCAAAAGAAGAAAATGCAGATAGAAAAAGGGAGAACCTCAGCCAGCAGTGAATCCCAAAAGAAAAAGGGGGAAAGGAGGGAGGAAGGTGATACTGCAGTGAAGAGAAGGGCATCAACTGTTATGGTAAGATTTTACACAACTGTACTATGTCCTTCAATTTCACTCTTGCAGTACTCTTCAAGAGTACAAAAGCTCATGAAAAGGATTGGGAAGTGGAAGGCTAGAAAGATCCCTCACAGTAGAATGGCTCTAGCACAACCTGTTCTGGCCCTAGAAACCATATCCAATTTGTAATACTTAGTAAAGGTACGCACTGAAGACCAACTAACAGCTTTAAGGATGGAATTGGTGTCCAACATCTTGAAGAAGAAGATATGGTTTGCTTAGAAACAACCAAACACAATGTCCTGGGATAAAAGGAAACAAAAAGCTGGTCAGGCTTATGAATGGCCTTAGTTTTATCCCAATAATACCCAAGCTGTCTGTGCAAATCTAAGTCATGTAAGACCCTCTCACTACCGGACTGAGAAGAAGGAAAAAAGGAAGGCTGCTGCATTGCCTGACTGAAAGACAACTCAATAACCACCTTGGGTATAAAAGAACAGCACCAAAAGAAAAAGACCCTAGTGGGGCACTTAACTGACAACTAGATAATCAGCACAATAAAGGATGTTCAGACTGATGAGCAATGGTGTTCTACTGTCGGCAAAGAAGTGCTGGGTAACTGCGTCCATACATCACCTTTATGCCATACATCTTGAACAGGGAGCGTACATGTGACATATGGTGCACACAAGATCTAAAGGCTTTGGTATACTGGTCAGATGTAGGGCTATCCTTGGAACAAGATCCTTACAGTGAAGAATACTCCAACAATGATATAGGAGGACATCTGGATGTTACAGTGGCTACAGCAACACTTCAATGCAAATAACTGCTTGATCAACGACACTGTCTCAAAAAGAAGATTGTAAAAAGGTGCAATAAGCTTACCGTGTTTGGGAAGGCAAACTCGAAACGAACACAAGCATCCAAATCATTTGGAGAACCACCTAAAACATGTCAAAAACACAGAGTCAATACCAACATGACCAGACCCTCAGACAGAGAAAAACAGATTTTAATGGTAGCAAAGGACTGCAGGGTTAAACTTAATTGTTCTCTCCCCTTCCAACTTAAGTTTCAGATGTTAATTAGCTGGTAACTAGGTAAGTACTTCCTTATGCCTAACTGATCTATGCACCCAGTAAAATACATGTGGTTTTACCGAGTGTCTGTAAAGAGATAAGTGTGGTGTTAGTGGTGCAATAGCTGGCATGCACACTTTTGGCGCAGAAAGTGGAGGTTCTATTCCTACACCAGCACATCAATTGCTGACACTGTTCTGCAGCAAAAGGGGGTGCTGTAGTCCTGAATGCATCATTGCTAGAATGAGATGTTAAACTGAGGCCCCATCTGTTTGAGTTGGTGGTAGATCAGATGTGTGTAAAAGATCCCATTGTATCTACTGAAAGGAGTAGGGGTCCTTTATTTATACACAAAAATAACTCTTATTTACAAAATATTTACATATTTACAAGTATACAAACATATATATTGTTGACACAATTATACTAAATTTTCATCCCTGTTAGACCCCCACTCCATTTTCCATTACCACTATCTGATTTTACTTAATATTGTTGCTAAAATCCATTTATCATTAAACATAACTTCATTTATTCTTTCATTCCATACAACACATAATATAAAGTAACTTTCTACCTATTCTTTTAATATATTCTTTACTTCTATTCTGACAATATCCATATTTAATCATATCCATGTTTATTGTATCCACTTCTTTTGTGTCTTAAAAGATCTTCTTTATATAGTTTTCACCATAACTTTTTTTACTCTCTTACATTTCAAATACGCATGTTCTGTAGTTTCTTCTTCTTGACAACATATTCTATCAAACTGTAAAAAGATACCAAAGACAAACTAGATACAATGGCAAATGAACCAAGCCTCCGCGGCTGCAAAACATGATGCCAGCAAATATTCCAAAATCACTTAATTACAAAAATAAGAGACGGTTAGTGCTTTCGTTTAAAACTAGGTTAAACTTAATCAGACATATTCTATCACTTTTCTTCTTTTATGGCATACTTCCTTTCACTGGTAATTTATCTATTACCACACAAAACAAAAACTCTTGACATTCTAAACTTGCTTTAGCTGATTACACCATTTGCTTTAATCTATCTGTTAGACTTTCGCATGGTTTTACATAGTTATTATTAAATCATACTTTTCTTTTTTATATCAATTTTTATTTTTCACAAAAATATATAAAAAATATATAAAACTGGGTTTTTGTAACCACTTACCCCAAAAACTATACTCATCTTAATGACATATTTATTTTTATACATCTTGAAATAGTTATACTATACTCCTGATTATTGACACTGTATAACATTGTATTGCTACATAATGCCTTGTAATAATCCTGTAACATTGCTGCTTAATGCTAATTTACAATGAAAATTTTATAATATGTTGGAGCTTTTCTCCCCGGGCCTCCGCTGAAAAAGGGCTCTTCAGCTCAAGTCGGACAATCCCGGTCAACAAATGTAAAATAAATAGTAATAAATACATTTTTGGTAATATTTTACTTCCGCATTTATACACACTCTCTCTTTTACTCGTTTTTAACCGTACTCCAAAATGTATCATACTTCTACAACTTTACTATTAATATCTCATCTTTTTCATTTATTCACACTAGCACTTCATACAAATTTAATGAATCTGTGTATACCACTGGGTTAATTAACTCAACCTCCTCCTCCTTTACTTATACACAAAACTCTCTTTTTTACTGGATTTGATCTAGAACTCCATATAAGAACTACATATAAATAAAAAAAATTATCTGCAATAACTCTTTTTCAAATACTGTTAGCAACAAAAAAGACAATGTATATTTTCATCTCAGTACTGAATTAATCAAATAAGCCTTTTTTTCGAATGCTAATTTATGCGGTCTCCAGAAAAGACAGGTTTCTTTTATTTTTTCTACTGTTTTCTCTGACTGAATTCTACTTACATCTTTATTCCCAAATTTTATACCCAACACAGACATTGTATATACCCCCAATCTTTACTACACCACCTAAGCCTTTTCTCTTTTTATTTGAAGCAATCCCTACGAACTTTAGACAATCATTTTTGCAAATTACTTCTTTCATCAAAATTTTGTTTTTTGCAATTATTATAAAGTTATCTGCATATATTAACAGAACTGAAATTCTTAACCCTTCAGTGATATACACCCCACTTTCTTCATTTTGTAATTTATTTCACATAGTATCACATTCACAATTAATGTAGAGTATTCTTCATATGCATCTCTTTGCTAAGCCAACCATTTACAAATATATTTGCATTATTATTACTATAAGCGGACATACATAATTTCCCAACATTCTCAATTATATTCTTGCATATTACCCATAGAATTTCATGCCCAACTGTGTCAAATGCCTCATTAAGGTCTCCCATCATTTTTGCTTCTTCTTTTCTGTTCATAACATCATCCACAATTTCTTTACCATTAACATTATAATCAGCTAATAATGGCCCACAAAATACTTCACCATCCACTTAAGATACCATCCGTTTAAAACATAACACCCTATGCCAACAATCGACCACTTCGTTCTACCAACAAGACCCTACTAACAGTTACTAAAACTAAAAATACTGCTGGAGATTCACTTTAATCCAGCTGTGCAACAAAATTGTGGAATATGCTACCAGAATCAATCAGATCATTACCAAACATATCCAGCTTTAAAATATTACTCAATTATTACTTTAATAATCTATGGCTCTGCACATGTACATGTCCAGGTTAATGCTATCTCTTCTCCAGTCTTTATTTTCACATTTGTTGTTGCTCTTATAACTCCTCAAGAAATACTCAATTTATTTGAATAAAGTACCTCTAATCAAGTGATGGAACAGTTATTTGATAAAAAAAATACCCATCTATTATTTGTATACTCTGTTAACATTCTAATTCTCTTGAATTTCTACTTCTTAACTTCTGTAATTTGCTGTCCTGTTTCTTCTAACATTCTCTCAAGCTCTCTAGCTTCTATCATAAGTGTAACCATTGTATAAGACTACTCCCTATATTGTAACCATTGTATAAACTTGTTTTTGAAATATAACAATTACAAGCAGGGGGCTTCTATATAATGTGTCTATTTAATATTCTAACCACTGTATATACCTTTTTTTCTATTACTGTAACTTCATATTTTAACTGTTCTTTTTATAAAAAATAATGCTTTGTATTGTAAATTTTAAAATTATTTTATTAATTGTATGTGGAGTTTTTCTCTCCAGGCCAAAAAAAATTCTCGACAACTATATACATATATATATATATATATATATATATATATATATATATATGCTATTTTCCATCATGTTTTGCATTTCAGTTTCAAATCTCATTTGCATTATTTTCATAAACATTTTATATTACTGGTCTCCGTTTTTTTAATCATCTTCTATTTTCCTTCTTCTATACGAGTTTAAATATTCCACTACATAATTCTTTATACATAAAAACTTTCATTTAACCATTCATTCAAAATCTTTATTCTTTTTCCCAGTCCCTTAAATTTTTATACATTTCATACCTATTCCATCTGGTCCTGCAGTCAGATCTAGATTTACTTGTCTTAACACTTTATCTAGCTCATTTAAAAAATCTCCTTTTCCAACTCTTTATTCTCTTCTTCTGTTAACTTTTTTACTTTCCCTGTTTTTTTTGCATCTTCATTCTTTTCTTTAAACACTTCTGGTACATACTGTACTGCACTGTTCACAATCTTTTACTGATTTTTTTTCTATTGATCTTTTTACATTTTTTTACTTCTCTCATTACACTACAATCTTCCTTTACTAATATGCTTAATTAACTCAGTACTTCTCTTTTTCCTTGTAAAAATATCTTTGTTTATAAAACAATTCTTGTATTTTTTTCTTGACTTCTTTCATAAAATTCTTAAAAAAAGAAAAAAAATTACATCTTTCCTTAAATAGCTACCATTTATACCAATTTTTATAAAATGTTCTCAAAACAATGTGATCTTTCCATAACTGTATTACTTACTCTCTTGCAGTCTTCATTCCATGCACTCATTTATCCTTTTTATTCATTTGTTTTTTGTTTTCCTTTATCCCTAGCCATATTGCAAGATGATCAGAAAATCCTATTTCAACTGCCTCCCCTTCTCCTATAACTAAACCTTGTAATACTGTAAAACATCTGTTTCAGTTCTACACATACCTCTTTAAGTCCATAAATGTCCTAAAGTTTTAACTTACCGCATCTTATAACTTCTAACATTTTTCTTCTATAATTTCCTTTCTTTTTATGCCTGTCTCTTAAATCATAATTAAAGTCTCCTGATAATATAATATTTATATTTATCACAACATAGTCTAAAATCTGATGAAATAAGCTTTTACTTTCTTTACAGTTAGTATATGCATATGATGTTATAATTCTATATCGTTGTTCTTTCCATTTTAAATCTACAATGGCTAATCTTCCCATTTTAGCTAAAGTTACATCTAACATAATTACATCTACATCACAAGTATTGCACCACTCCAAAATTCCTATTCTTATTACTATATTCTTAGTACTATTCACATTTAAAAAAAGCACTCTAAAATTTTAATTTTCCCTTTTCCTTAGATTCATGGTTTCATAATTTCATGGCTAATTACTACGCTAGCTCTCGAGAACAGACCATTTTAAGCCTAACCAATTTCCTTGCCTATGGTGAGACTAAAACACTATCTTGTGTTTGTGAGTCAGACACCTTAACCATTACACAAAGCCCCACTCTATAATTATATATATATATTTCACCCATTTCCTTTTTTCTTTTCTACTTGTATCTTTAAATTTTCTTTTTCTGTCTTTTATCCTTTTAATAGATTTTTTCATTTTACTGCCTCCCAGTTTGTCACCTCATTTTTAAGAACCTTCTTCTATGTCATTTTTATTATTTTTTTCTCATTTAATTTTCTTAGGTTCATAGATTAGTACTAGGCTAACTGCCCTTGCGAGCCATTTTAAGCCTAGCCAATTGTCCCCTGTGAGATTGAAACCATGTACGTTGTGTTTGTAAGGCAAACACCTTAAGCATCAGGCCACCCTGCCAACCCTTGTATTTTTGCTACTTGTAAAATGTCTTCTCTTGGTTCATTTTCTTGCTCTTTTTTCAGTTACTCTTATTTTCATTTTCACAACCCGTCTATAAATGACCATTTACATTTATAACATTTCAATTCACATTTTTTGTATCACATCACATTTCCTCCAAATAAAACTGTTTTGGGTTGTCCGCGGTACCATACAATGACCCTATCCCCTCCACATTTATGATGCTTGGTATATGTATATATTTTTCTCTTTTAACAGATCATAATCCTAGCCACCAGTCCATAAGCCCCATTTTGTCATAAACATTTGCAATATCCAGAACTACTTTACATAATGCTTTCTAGTCTTTTCAGTGTCTTACTTTCTACCTCTGTTTGAAACTGTACATGAATTTTCTTTTTTGTTTTCCTGCTAAATGCTTTTATCACATAAATATTCCATGGGTTACAGTCTATTTTTCATATTCTCCAAGAAAATATTCCATTAAAACAGCAGTCTCAAATATAATATCACAAAATGTCTTTGTTAGTAAGAATAAATGCTCTTACCTCATGTGCTTTTACAATCACAGGAGCTATTAAATTTTCCCACACTTCATACTTACCCATTTTTTGTCTACTTTGAATCCTTACCATTTACTTCTGTTTTCCATTTTCTTCTGCCTTCTTTCCTGCCATTGCAGTTTTTCATTCGTTTACATTCTCTCCATACATTTTCTTTTCCATCTCACCATTTTTCAGAATCGTCTCTATTACCTCCTTTTGTATTTTCTTCATTATGTCCCCCCAAGAAACATCTCCTTCATTTTCTGAATCGCTCTGCTCCACCATTTCTTTAATTAATTTCCACTACCCTCCCAACTGGAGGGTTGTAATTATACATCCACCATTTGCTGACTTGTCTCCATCAAACAGGCTTCTTTGAAACATTTCCTCATAATCCTGCATACATTCTCTGGTCTTTCTCCTTCATTTCTTTCACCACTCCATCATCTCCTCCTCTCTCCTTCTGCCTCCCTGCTTCTCTGGGCAACTCTGCACCTGGAATGGAAACAAGAAGTGCTCTGCTAAAATGGGCCCTACTCAGAACAGTGACAATTAGAGGGAGTTCCCTGATGCCCTGGCCAAATTTCCCCTAGAAGCTACTAGCCTAGAGGGACTATTGCGGTTTACACAGAACGACTGAATGACTGAATGAATAAATAAAAATAAACAAAGGTCTGAAGCTCCAGCAGCATGCAGAGGTGGTGGCCATCAGAAACAGTTCTCAAAACAAGGGGTTCAAAATGGGTCTCTATATCACAACGTTGAACTAAAACTAGTTCAGACGTTGTAATATCGTACCTCAAAGTCCGAAAGTTGAAAATAACGAAGCGACAGCCCATCAACTTTTTTTTCCCAGGGAAAAAAAAATTGGTGGGTCATTTTCGGGGCTTTGCTATTTACTTCACTGTGGTGTGATCTTGGAGTTGGTATATTTAAGTAGGGGGATGTCGGGGGCACAGCCCCCCACTTTAGTTTACAGTTTAAGGTTTTTTTTTTTTTTTTTGTCACGGAACAGTGATTTTTTTTTTCCTCTGGGAAAAAAATCGCTGCTCTGTGTTTTCAGTTTTGTTGGGTTTCGGACATTACGGTTCGATATTACAACGATCAAAACTTTTGTAAGTTCAACTTTGTGATACAGATCCACTCAAAATGGGAGGTAGGTAAGTCTACCAGTCATGAAGTTCAAGTGACAAGGAGGACAGAAGTTCTTCAAAGAAGTGTACAGCTGCAAAATGTGCAGCTGTGTGTAAGGTACATTCAATAAATGCAGATTTTCAGGGAAATGCCACAGCAACAGTACATCATAATTTTTGTGTTTATACAACTTCTTGTGGTCATTCTCAGATCTGAAATTCTGAAAGCAGTGGCACTGTTCCTCATGAGAAACCAAAGCAAAGCTTGCACCTGATGGGTAATGATGTAGATGGCCTAAAACGTAGTTATACAGAAGCTGCATAGATGTATACTTTTTCAGTTCTTTGATTCTCCATGCCTTACAATTTCATCTACTTATGGATATGTAGTGTAACATAACTGTAACTTCTGAAATATACATCTCACTAAGCAGCATGCAGAGGTGATGGCCATCAGAAAAAAAAAAACAACAGTTCTTAAAACAAGGGGTTCAAAATGGGAGGTAGGCAAGTCTATCAGTCATGAAGTTCAAGCCACAAGGAGGACAGAAGTTCTTCAAAGAAGTGTACAGCTGCAAAATGTGCAGCTGTGTGCAAAAAGAAGTTATGTCTTACCATAACGTTCCATCTGTGTTGTTGATCTTCGTTCATACATTACTGATGGGTTATCAGTTCTGTCCTCGGAACCGAGCCGGCCTCATACCAAGCTTGCATCAGCCAAAAACTCTCCAGCCAAGATCTGACCCAGAATGCATTGCTCCATTGCCTCAGATTAAGTTTGCAGGCTGATAGACAAAAGTAGAGGCTACCTCTGGTCATAACAGACATACAATAATGGAAAAAAGGTGTATATGAGATCAACCAGGAACCTATGAAAAGGGGCGGAGGGTGGGGAGTACGGAGGGTGGGGAGTAATGAATGAACAAATATCACAGATAGAACGTTATGGTAAAACATGACTTCTTTATCTGATATTGTTAATCTTTGTTCATTCCTTACTGATGGGACAGAGTCCCCAGCTACCTGTATCCCTGGGCGGCCCTCATGGAAGGACATTTCTGAGCACCATGGAACCAAAAGAAGCTCTTCCTTTGGAGGCCAAATCCAATTTGTAATGAAGGATAAAAGTATGGGGTTTGGCCCAAGTCGCAGCCGAGCAAATATCATTGAGGGAAGCCTTAACATGGAAAGCTGCTGAAGTTGCCACAGACCTTGTAGAATGTGCTTTCACTCTGTGAAGCAAGGTGATGTTGCTCTTGTTGTAGATGAAGGTAATGTAATTTCTCAACCATGATTCCAATGTAACTTTAGAGACAGGATGACCTAGCCTTGGTCCAGAAAAGGCCAGAAATAGTTGGTCTGATTTATGGGTAAATTTTGTTCTGCCCAGATAAAATTGTATTTGCCTGTAAACATCTAGGGAGTGCAGGCAATACTCTCCCTTGTTAGAATGATTAGGAAAAAATATTGGGAGGTCAATAGACTGGTCTATAGACTGCTCTGACACCACTTTCAGTAAAAAGGAAAAATTAGTTCTCAGTGATACTCTATCCTTATGGAAAATAAGGTAGAGATGTTTGATGCATAAGGCTTGAAGTTCTGACAGATGTCTGGCCGATGTGACTGCAACCAGAAACAAAGTCTTCCAAGACAGGTACTTTAAAATCACATGAAGATGCAGGTTCAAAGGGGGGAGCTGTTATGGCTTGTAGAAAGTACAGTTGTGTACACTTAGCATAACTGTAGATGTTCGCGTGTATTCACTGTTGCACTCATCACATCTGGGTTATCTGCTTGCAGGTAAGCCCTCAGTCGGCCTGATTATCAAAGTCTTGGGTCCTGCGCCGGTTGCTGTCTCATCTTCCATGATGTCAGGTAGTCAGGGGTATAAAGCATGCAGCCAACGCCATTACATCAGTTTTTCTTGCCCCAGATGTCAGGTGCCCCCATAATGGGAAGTAATTATATACAAGGTTACACCTCCAACAAAAAAGCAAATACACCAAAAAGCTTTAAGCATAGTAAACAAGAAAGTACAGTTGTGTACACCTACCATAAATGTAGATGTTCGAGTGTCTTCACTGTTGCAGTCATAACTGTAGGGTGCTCCTGCCGGCAGGCAGCCAGTCGGCCAGAATCCCAAAGTCTGGGTCTGGCGTCGGCTGTATAAGCTAGTACCCTGACGTCAGTACGCTTTGGTACATAGCCCTCAGCCGACGCCATCTTCTCCAGCCTTTCTTGCCCTAGATGTCAGAAGTCCCCAACAAATCAAAAATGAATCCAACAAGGAAACACAAATACACCACAAAAAAGGAAAAGAGAGAAAAACAGAGGGGATAGGAGGGAGGAAACCCGACTGCAACAGTGAAGACACTCGAACATCTACATTTATGGTAGGTGTACACAACTGTACTATGTTCTTCGTGTTTCACTGTTGCAGTCATAACTGTAGGGTGGAATCCCAAAGCAGTGTAAAAGGGGAGGAGGCTTTAGATAGAAGAAGGGGAGGCAAGAATACCCTGCAAGACAGCAGAGGCAAAGCCTGCCCTGGACTTAGAAAACAAGGGAGATTGTAGTGCTTGGAAAAAGTATGCACAGAACTCCAAGTGGCAGCTTCAAGATATCCTTGGTAGGGACTCCTCTGAGGAAAGCTGTAGAAGTGGCAGCTGCTCTAGTAGAATGACTTCTAATGGTGCCTGGAAACTGTTTCCCATGATGAGTGTAACAAAATCTGATTCCATAAGCAATCCATTTGGAAATAGTTTGTTTAGAAATAGGTTTTCCAAGAGAACTGGAGGCAAAAGAAACAAACAATTGATTAGACTTTCTGAAATCTTTAGTCTTGTCCAGGTAAAATCGTAACTGTCTGTGCACATCCAATGAATGCAAAATCCTTTCCCCTTTATTTTGAGGATTTGGAAAGAAAGTAGGAAGGTGAATTGTCTGATTTAAAGCCACTTTCGAAATCACCTTAGGCATGAAAGTAGGATTGGTCCTCAAGGATACTCTGTCCTGATGAAAAATAAGGTATGGTTCCACAGCCATGAGAGCTTGCAACTCTGAGACCCTTCTGGCAGAGGTCAAAGCTAACAAAAGGACAGTCTTCCAAGATAGAAACTTAATATCTGAAGATGCAGCAGGCTCAAAAGGAGGCAAAGTAAGTTTTTCTAAAACATAATTAAGGTCCCAGGCAGGGACAGGAGGGGTCCTAGGAGGCCGCAAATTTTTAGCCCCTCTCAAGAACTGTTTCACCAAAGGATGAGAAAAAACAGGAGGATCAGAACTGAAATGCGCAGAGATAGCAGAAGCATGAATCTTAATGGAAGAAAAGGAAAGTCCTTTAGATAAAAGTTCCGAAAGGTAAAGCAAAATAGAAGAGAGATCAGGAACCTGAGGATCCGAGCCTCGGTCCTGCATCCAAATACAAAACCTCTTCCATTTAGAGGCATAGGACTTCCTAGTGCTAGGCCGCTTCCAAAAGAACATCCAAAACTTGTTTGGGAAGACTAGAGGAAATCAAATTCCTTTGAAGAGCCAAGCTGCCAGGCAAAGGGTCTTGAGATTGGAATGTAGTAACTGACCCTGATGCTGGGACAAAAGCGAAGGGTTCAGTGGGAGAATCCAAGGAGACCCCGAGAACAGGAGCTTTAAAGTTGGATACCAAAACTGTCGAGGCCAATTTGGAGCAATCAAGATGAGGAACTTGGGCTTGTCCTGCTTTATCTTCAGTAATACCCGAGGTAGTAGAGGAAGAGGAGGGAAGGCATATGCTGAAAGGTTTCTCCAGCTGAAGGACAGGGCATCCACTCTCCAAGCTGTTTTGTGGAAGGACCTGGTGCAAAAGCGAGGTAGCTGATGATTGAGATGGGATGCAAACAGATCTATCTGGGGACATCCCCAAACTGCAGTAATCCTGTTGAATAAGTTGGTGTCTAGCATCCATTCATGAGGATCTGAAATGTTTCTGCTCAGGCTGTCTGCTAAGAGATTCTGTTTCCCTGGAATGAAATGAGCCTGGAGATGCAGATTCAAATTTAGAGCTGTGTCCCATAAAACCATAGCTAGTCTGCAAAGGGGGTATGAATGAGAACCCCCCTGCTTGTTGATGTACCACATGACCGTGGTGTTGTCTGTGCGAATTAGCAGAGGCCCTGGTTGTAAAAGGTTCTTGAAGGCTAGAAGGGCATTTTGAACTGCCAACATTTCCTTCAGATTGATGTGCCAGTGAAGATGGTCCTTTGTCCAGGTTCCCTGCTGGCAATTGTCTAGAAAGTGTGCTCCCCAAGCATAATCCGAGGTGTCCGTGGTTAGGATTTGAGTAGGTTGAGGAAGACGAAAAGGTTTTCCTTCATTTAAAGTGCATGCCCTGGACCACCAGAGGAACTCCTTCTGAAGGCAGGGGATCAGAGGAATCAGAATATCCAGATCGTGGTAATGCTGTGACCATACACTTTTCAGGTACCATTGAAGCTTTCTCATGTGAAGCCTTGCATTCGGAATCAACAGAATGCAGGAAGCCATGTAGCCCAGAGCCTGCAGGAATTTCCTTGCAGTGAGCTGAGATAGAGTTGCCAAGGTGTTGAAAGTAGAAGCCAGCTGAGTTTGTTTTTCTGGAGTGAGGAAGGCCCTTTGTAAGGTTGTATTTAAGAGGGCTCCCAAGAATACCATTTGTTGAGAAGGGACCAGATGTGACTTTTTTATGTTCACTGAGAATCCCAGTAAGAGGAGAAGACGTTGAACAAAGTCCAGATGTTGAAGCAGAAGATCTTTGCTGTCTGCCTGAATAAGGCAGTCGTCGAAATAGGGGTAAATCTGGATCCCCTGAAGTCTGCAGTAAGCCACTACTGGTGCCAGGCACTTGGTGAAGACTCTGGGCGCAGTAGATAAACCAAAGGGCAGAACAGAGAATTGAAAGTGCCTCGAGCCTGCCTTGAACCTGAGGAATTTCCTGCGTTCCTGCCTGATGGGAATATGTAAATAGGCTTCCTTTCAGTCCAATGTCACCATCCAGGCGTCCTGAGAGAGCATTGGAATTAGCTGCTGCAGAGTAAGCATCTTGAATTTTGGAATCTCCAAAAAGGTGTTTAACACAGAAAGGTCCAGAATAGGTCTCCATGAGTTTTGTTTTCTGGGAACCAGAAACAGTCTTGAATAAAACCCTTTTCCCATTTCCGAGAGTGGAACAGGCTCTATGGCTCTCATGGCCAGAAGAGCATCCACTTGAGTTAAGGCCTCTGACCATTGATGTTTTGGCAGATCTGGCCAACCGTGAGCCCTTGGCAAAGTGTGAAAGTGTAATTTGTAACCTTTTAAAATCACGTCCAATACCCATCTGTCCTGGGTAATATGAGTCCAATTTCTGTAAAATAGAGACAGTTTTCCTCCGAGAGGGGCATCCAGGTGAAGGGGTCCTGAAGCCCAACCGAGAGAGTCATTGAGTTTGCTTTCCTTGAGACTGGGATCTGTCTTCTCCCCTTCTAGGTGAAGAAGCAGTCCATTGTCTAGATCTGTAAGAGGCCTGGCCTTGACCACGACCTCTGGAGCGCCTATATCTTCCCCTTTGAGGCCTGTCAGACGTGGGAAAGGACCAATTTTTAGAGGGCCAATTCCTGGAAAATCTAGGAGGCTGAACTTGCAAGAAATATTTTACAGTCTGCATAGACTTTGCCTTTTCTTCCATCTTTTTAATAACTTCCTCAGCCTTGGATCCAAAAAGAACATCATGTTGAACAGGGGCATCTAATAACTTAGCCTTAACCTGTTCAGGTAAACTTTGTTCACGTAGCCAGGCATGTCTCCTAATAACAGTACCAGAGGCAGCAGCCCTGCAAGAAGCATCCAAAGCATCAAAACCACAATGTAATCTATGCTTGTTCACCTGTTCAGTAGCATGCAAAACATCCTGAAGTTCCTTATCCTCTGCACAAGCAGGAAGGGAAGCAAGCTTTTGCTTCAAAACAGACAAAAGGAATTGCTGATATTTAAACATATGAAACTGGCAATTTGAAGCCCTGACAGACAGGGTAGCAGAAGTATATATCTTTTTTCCCCACCTGTCTAAAGCCCGAGAATCCTTCTCAGAAGGAATAGGATTTTTAGAAGTAGCAACCTTAGCAGCCTTAAAACCCTGAGAAATAGTTTCAGGATCCGCAGAAGGGTTTTTAAATAAAAATAAATGAGAGTCAGGAACCCTATAAAATCTATCAGGTTTAGAAGGAGCAGGAGGCATGGAATCAGGATTCAAATTAGCCTCAGAAAAAGCATCATCTACAATGTCCAAAACAGGAGGGATAGCTAAAGGCCTATGCTGAGGAAGAAGAAGAAATTCTCTAAGCCTCTTCTTGGAAGCAGAATACTCCTGTCCTTCCCAATGAAAATGTTCCCTCATCTCATGCAAGGTTTCCCCAAAAGAAAAATCCTCAGGCGGAGGCCGAGGGTAAAGAGTCCTCAGCATCCGAATCCTCATAAGTGGGTAAGGAATAGTCCTGATCTGTGGAAGAAACAGAAGATACAGAAGCCTGGTCAGAGGAATCCAGAGTAACATCCTGTCGAGGCCTTTTCTCAGGAGGGGTGAGAACCCTAATCATTGTAAGCAAATCTTCAGCCATCCTCAATAATTGCTTTTGTGTCCTGGGAGTGGATTCAGAAGCAGCCTGAGCTGGAACTTTAGACTTAACAGGAGTCTTTGTCTTTGCCTTTGCCTTTGAAATAGTGATGTGAGTAGGCCTGAAAACCCCCTCAGAAGCCAGTACCTGCACAGCGGTTCCGGACCCATCTGAAGGAGCGACGTCCGAAGGTCCTGCAGCAGTTAAAATAGTGGGCCTTGATGGCTCCCCATGGGAGTCCGTATCGGCCATCGGTTCAGAAGTGGCGGATGACAGGGGCTGCAAAAGCGCCTCACTGACGACAGCCGAACCGTACGCTGGCTCCAGCTGCAACCAGTCCTGTTTGGACCTCGGAGGCCTGTCTTTGTCTTTGCGCTTCTTTTGAACTCCGGTAGTGTCCGACGACATTCTATAATTGAAGCGTCTGCCAAAATAATTTAAAGCCCAATCGTACCTGCGCTTGATAGTACGAGAGTTGAACCTGGCACAGAACCGACAACAAACGTCGTGGTCAGGGCCTAAGCAAGGTAGACAGTAAGAGTGGAAATCTTTACGAGGTATTTGTTTCCCACACGCTATACAATTATTAACTTTTTCTGACATCGGAGGAACAAGAAAAAGATTCTACGGGTACTTAGCTTTGAGAAGAGAAGTAAGAACTTCGGACCGACAACAACCAAATACACTGTTCGAAAATCGCCAACCAACGACTTGCGAGCTGCTTTCCACCGCACGGCAAGAAAGACTGGAGAAGATGGCGTCGGCTTAGGGCTATGTACCAAAGCGTACTGACGTCAGGGTACTAGCTTATACAGCCGACGCCGGACCCAGACTTTGGGATTCTGGCCGACCTCGGGCTGCCTGCCGGCAGGAGCACCCTACAGTTATGACTGCAACAGTGAAACACGAAGAACATCAGAGGTATAGTCAACAGAAGTCAGGGGGCTGGAGAGAGGGTAACCAGGACTGCAACAGTGAATACACTCGAACATCTACATTTATGGTAAGTGTACACAACTGTACAATGTTCTTCATGTTTCACTGTTGCAGTCATCACATTTGGGTAGATTCCCAAAGCTAAGGATGGGAGGAGGTAATTAGACAGCATTAGGACCCGTTATTAAGCCCTGAAAGACTGCAGTGGCAAAGCCAGCTCTAGATTTAGAAAAAATTGGCAAGTGGTAATGCTCGGTTAAGGTATGTACAGAACTCCAGGTAGGAGCTTCTAGGATGTCCCTGGTAGGGACACCTGTGAGAAAGGCAGTAGAGGTAGATGCAGCTCTGGCTGAATGTGGTCCTATCCCCTGTGGGGTAGGTTTTCCATTGTGCTTATAGCAGAAATGAATGCAATGGCCTATCCACTTAGAAATGGTTTGCTTTGAAATGGCCTTCCCCTCTGCCCCTACAGCAAATGCAACCAGGAGTTGTACAGATTTCCTGAGAGGCTTAGTCCTGTCCAAGTAAAATCCAAGTTGCCTGTGCACATCCAAGGAGTGCAGTATTTGTTCCTCTTTGTTCTGTGGATAAGAAAAGAAGGTTGGCAAATGAATGAACTGATTAAGGGCCACACTGGATACCACCTTGGACATAAATGAGGGATTAGTCCTGAGGGACACCCGTTCCACATGAAAGATGATGAAAGGTTTCACTGCCATGAGGGCCTGTAATTCAAACACCCTTCTTGCTGAAGTGAAGGCTAGAAGGAAGGCTGTTTTCCAAGAAAGGGATTTCAACTCTGCATTTGCAGCTGGCTCAAAGGGAGGTAGAGTGAGCTTTTCCAATACAAAGTTAAGGTCTTGGGCTGTAGTAGGGGATCTCCTGGGTGGTCTTAAGTTTTTGGCCCCTCTGAGGAACTGCTTCAGCAGTGGATGAGAGAAGAGGGGTGGCTCTGTATTGTAATGTGCTGAAATGGCTGAGGTATGAATTTTGTTGGAAGAAAAGGAAAGGCCCTTGTGAAGCATCTCAGTTAAGTACTGAAGAATAGAAGGTAAATTGGGCACTATTGTACCCATCCCCCGAGTTTGGCTCCAGGAACAGAATCTTTTCCATTTTTCAGCATAGGACTTTCTAATTCTAGACCTCCTTGCCTCCAGAATGACATCCATCACTTACTTACTGTGGGATGGTAACGGAGAGATCAGGTAATTAGCCAGGCTGCAAGGTTCAGGGTCTGAAGCTGTGGGTGCAGAATCTGGCCCTCCTGCTGGGACAGCAAGGCAGGGGTCTGAGGCAGGTGCCAGCAGTGACACACTGTGCAAGAGGGGTTAATAGTGTTGGCATGGCCAGCCTGGTGCAATCAGTATTGTCCTTGGTTTGTCCCGTTTGATCTTTAGTAGCACTTTGGAGAGGAGAGGCAGAGGGGGAAAGGCATAAACTGATAGGTTTTTCCAGGTGGACAGGGAATCCACTTTCCAAGCTTGTTTCTGGGGAGTCCTTGTGCAGAATTTTCCAACTGGTAGTTCTGAGGGGAGGCAAACAGGTCTATCTCTGGGCTTCCCATTTGTTTCTCAACATGTTGAATATCTTTGGTTCCAGTTTCCACTTGTGTGGGTCTATGTGATTTCTGCTTAGGTCGTCTGCCAGTGTATTTAGCTTTCCTGGCAGGAATTGAGCTGGTAGGTGCACTTGGTAGCTCAAGGCTGTGTTCCACAGAGCCATGCCTAGTCTGCAGAGAGGGTATGAGTGGGTTCCCCCTGCTTATGTACCACATAAAGTACAGTTTTGTACCTACCATAAATGTAGATGTCCGAACTGGATAGCATCTGCAGTCATAACAAATGGGTTGTCCTGTCGTCAGGCAGCCCTTCGGTCGGCCGGATTCCAAAGTCTGGGTCCGGCTTCGGCTGATGTCGCACTTCACCCGACGTCATCTCTGCTGGTCTTCGGGTATAAAGGCATCAGCTGACGCCATTTTCCTCAGTGTTTCTTGCCCCAGATGCCAATTGCCCTCTTGGAAAGCTAAATTTTGGATAAATGCCAATGTTTCCAAAATAGTAGAAGGCAAACACAAAAAATAAACATGTATATACATATATACAAATAAATACACCATAAGAGACTCCCCCCCCAGCTAGCTATTAGGAGGGTAAATACCCTAGGAGTACCGCAGAGGGGAAGGAGGGAGGGACTGCAGATGCTATCCAGTTCGGACATCTACATTTATGGTAGGTACAAAACTGTACTATGTCCTTCATGGATGCATCTGCAGTCATAACAAATGGGTAGAATACCATAGCCAAACTAGGGGAGGAGGAATAATAATTATGGTGTAGCCAGGATCCCTTGCAGTACAGCAGTGGCAAACCCTGCTCGGGATCTAGAATATAGAGGTAAATTATAATGCTTGGCAAATGTATGCACGGAGGTCCAAGTAGCCGCCTCAATAATGTCCTTGGTTGCCACTCCTCTTAAGAAAGCTGTGGTAGTGGCTGTAGCCCTTGTAGAATGAGGTCTTATGTTCTGTGGAATTGGTTTTCCATGGTAGGAGTAACAGAATCTTATGCAATTTCCTATCCATTTGGAGATTGTCTGTTTGGAAATTGCTTTTCCTTCCCTTCCTGCTGCATAGGCTACAAAGAGCTGGTCAGTTTTCTGTTACCTTTGGTTCTGTCCAGGTAGTAGCGTAACTGTCTATGTACATCCAAGGTATGCATTATTCTTTCACCTCTGTTTTGTGGATTGGGAAAGAAGGTAGGTAGGTGGATTGCCTGGTTTAAAGACACTCTGGATACCACCTTAGGCATAAATGTAGGATTAGTTCTCATGGACACCCTATCTTGATGGAAGATTAGGAAGGGTTGCACTGCCATTAAGGCCTGTAGTTCCAAAACCCTCCTTGCTGAAGTAATAGCCAGTAGGAAAGCAGTTTTCCATGACAGGTGTTGTAGATCTGCTGTTGCTGCTGGTTCAAACGGAGGGAGTGTCAACTTTTCTAGTACAAAATTCAAGTCCCATGCTGGTAATGGTGGTTTCCTAGGAGGTTTTACATTCTTGATCCCTCTGAGGAACTGCCTGAGTAGAGGATGTGAAAAGACAGGAGGATCAAAGCTGTATTCTGCTGAAATAGCTGATGCATGTATCTTGATGGAGGAATAGGACAGGCCTGTATGTAGAAGCTCTGCCAAGTACTCCAGAATGTTAGCAATATCTATGTTCGACACATCTTTTCCTCTTTCAGTACTCCAAATGACAAACCTTTTCCATTTTCCTGCATAGTTCCTTCTTGTTGAAGGTCTGCGGGCTTCAAGGATAATGTCTTTAACCCTTTGTGAAAGGTCTGGGTTAGTTACTGCTATGTGATGTTCCAGGCAGTCAGTTGCAAGGTTTTTAGTTTTGGATGTATGATGTTGTATTTGTTCTGAGTTAACATCAGAGGCATCAGGGGTATTGACCACATTTTCTCCCGAGACATGCTCCTCAGCAATGGGTACCAGTGTTGTCTTGGCCAGTTCGGCGCTATCAGAATTATCCTTGGACGTTCCTCTTTGATTTTCAGTAGTACCTTGTGCATCAAGGGAAGAGGTGGAAATGCATATGCTGTCAGGCCTTTCCAGCTGAAGGATAGAGAGTCCACCTTCCATGCAAGTGGGTGGAATGTCCTTGTGCAGAATTTTTTGAGCTGGTGATTTTGTGGGAAGCGAATAGATCTATTTGTGGCATTCCCCATTTCTTTGTGATGGCCTTGAAGATGTCGGTGTAGCATCCATTCGTGAGCATCCGAGGTGGTTCTGCTTAAAATGTCTGCTAGGGTGTTCTCTTTTCCCGGTACAAATATTGCCTGTAACTGGATGTTGTAGCTGAGAGCCAGATTCCAAAGGTCCAAAGTCATTCTGCATAGGGGGTAAGAATGAGTGCCTCCCTGTTTGTTGATGTACCACATGACTGTGGTGTTGTCTGTCCTTATCATCAAATGGCCTTCTTTGAGGAATGGTCTGAATTTTAGGATTGCCAGTTTTACTGCCAGCATTTCTTTTTGGTTTATGTGCAGGTGCAGCTGGTCCTGAGTCCACAGTCCTTGCGCATTTGTCCATCATGTGTGCCCCCATCCTAGGTCTGAGGCATCCGTTGTGATGGTTTGGTTTGCTCGAAAGTTGTGGAAGGGTAAGCCTGGGTTTGACTGGCATGCCCAAGCCCACCATAGGAACTCCTGTTTTAAGCATGGGATTAGTGGTATTTCTGTTTCTAAGCTGTGCCTGTGTTGAGACCATAAATTCTTTAGGTACCACTGTAACTTTCTCATATGCAGTCTGGCATATGGGACCAAGATTATGCATGATGCCATGAAGCCCAAGGCCTGCAGAACTTTTCTTGCTGTTAGTTTGTTCTGCTTTGTTAATGCCAAGAAGTAAAGAGGAGTTCTTTTTGTTTTCTGCAGTTAGGAATGCCATCTGTTTTACTGTGTCCAATTCCGCGCCCAAGAAAGTTCTTGTCTGGGATGGTGTCAGCCTTGACTTTTGTAAATTGACTGTGTATCCCAGGGCTTGAAGCAAGTAAATGACCCTTTGTAAATCTGTTGTCAGCTTGCTTTTGTTGTCCGCTTGTAACAGGCAGTCGTCCAGGTATGGATAAATTTGGATTCCCTGTACTCTGCAGTGAGCGATTACTGATGCCAGGCATTTTGTGAATACTCTGGGCGCAGTAGATAAGCCAAAGGGCAATGCTGAGAATTAATAATGCTCTGATCCTGCAAGAAATCTGAGGTATCTTCTGCAATTTGGTCGAATGGGGACGTGCAGGTATGCCTCCTTGAGATCTAGAGTTACCAGCCAACACTCCTTGCCCAGCATGGGAAGAAGTTGCTGTAGGGTCAGCATTTTGAATTTTGGGACAATGATGTATGTGTTTAAGATGGACAGGTCGAGAATAGGTCTCCAGTTTTTCTCTTTTCTTGGTACTATGAAGAGTCTGGAGTAGAATCCTTTGCCCTGTTCTGTTATTGGTACCCTTTCCACAGCTCTTATCTTTATTAATTCCGCTATCTGATGCAGGGCTTCTATTTTTTGATTTGGGGGCAGGTTTGGCATTCCTCTTTTTACTGGTAAAGTGTGGAAGTGGAACCGGTAGCCTTGGTCTATGGTTTGCAAAATCCACTTGTCTTTTGTAATATAGTGCCAATTTTTCGAGAATAAGGCTAACTTTCCGCCTAATGGTGCTGCTATTTGCTCCCTGGTAGGCGGAGTCAGAGCCAAGTCACTGTGATTGTCCTGTTGCAGTGGCAGTGGTTGTGTCTGTGCCTCGGTTATTGCCTTGCCACTGTCGTCCTATGTAGGCACCTCCTCTGGTTTGATTTCTGCCCCTCGAGCGTCTGTTCCTGCCCCTTTGTGATCTTGTGGAGTCAGGAAAGGACCAATTTTTGGCAGGCCAGTTCCTGCTAAACCTTGGGGGCTGAACCTGTAGGAAATCTTTAACTGTTTGTACAGATTTTGCCTTCTCTTCCATTTTCTTCATTACCTGCTGGGCAGGTTCCCCAAATAGACTGGCCTTATCCATAGGAGCATCCAATAGCTTAGCTTTAACATGATCCGGCAAGACCTGTTCTTTCAACCATGCATGCCTTCTTATAACTGTGCCAGTCATGGCTGATCTAAATGAAGCCTCCAGTGCATCGTAGCCACATTTTAAAGAATGGTTACTAACCTGTTGGATGTTATTCACCATTTCTAATACATATTTCTTATCTAAAGATTCATCAGAGGACAGCTTTTTAATTAACTGATCAAGCATAAACTCTTGGTATTGGATCATGTGAAACTGACAGTTTAAAGCTCTAGCTGAGAGAGTAGCAGAGGTGTAGACTTTTTCCCCATCTCTCTAAGGACCTGGATTCCCTTTCAGAGAGAATAGGGTTTTTTGCTGTGGTCGGGGCTACTGCCTTAGGCCCTGGGATATAGTTTTGGGGTCTGCAAGTGGGGCCTTGTATAGGTGGTGATGAGTGTCTGGCACCCTGTAAAATCTATCTGGTTTGGCAGGGGCTGGAGGTAAAGAATCAGGTGCAGTGCAGACATCATTGAATGCATCGTCCACAACAGATAGGACAGGAGGTATAGCTAAGGGCCTATGTTGTGGTAAGTGCAGAAAAGTCCTAAGCCTTTTTCTTGAATCTGAGAAATCTTGTCCCTGCCATTGGAATTGTTCTCTCATGGCATGTAAGGTTTCCCCAAAGGAGAATTCCTCTGGTGGAGAGGCAGCTGGAATGGATTCTTCAGCATCTGAATCTTCATAATTGGAAAAAGGAGCCTCTGGCTGGTCTGTAATGCCTGAGTCATCCGCAGAATCATCAGAGGACACAGGTTCGGGGGGCTCTGCTCTAGGTCTCTTTTCTGGGGGCTGAGAGGCCCTGTCTGGATGAGATTGGGATCCCCTAATTAAGAATATTAAATCTTCAGCCAGAGTAAGCATTTGTGAACTAGAAGTGGGCCTGAGTGAGGGTGGTTTAACAGGCACTGATTTAGCTGATTTGGCTGCTTTAGCCCTGGCAAAGGCCTTAATAGACATGGCTGCAGGAGGCCTAGCAGCACCACGTGCTGGGGTAGAGATATCCAAGGGGATGGTGTCTGATAGATCAGTAGGAACCACAGTTGTAGGCAAAATTTCTGAGGCTAGTTCAGGTAAGGTAGCAGGAGCCTCAGTAGTAGTAATGGATTCGGCTGTAGATTGACCAGTTTTCTCGGTTTCGGCCGAAACAGAGACACTCGCGGCTTGCTTAACCATGGTTTTGGCCAAAACCGCGGACCACGAGTGTCGGTCTTTTTCTTTGCGTTTTTTAACAATTTGGGTAGTCGGAGGATCCGACGGCATAATGTACGCAAAATCTGAGCCGAAAAACTGTTCAGCAAACTCCGACCGACGCCTAAGCGTTCGTCGGTTGAAGGAAGCACAGGCCAAACAGGCTGCTACGTCGTGGTCTGGGCCTAAGCAAGGCAAACAGTAAGAGTGGAAATCTTTATGAGGTATTTGTTTCCCACAAGTTAAACAGTTATTGACTTTTTCTGACATCGGCTGAGGCAAGAAAGAGTCCCCAACGGGTACTTAGCTTTTAGAAGTCTTCAAGTAGTATTCGTAGTAGTAATCTCTGGATCTGACCGACCGGCACTTGCGAACAGCTTCTGCTTCGGCGCCACGCGGCAAGAAAGACTGGGGAAAATGGCGTCGGCTGATGCCTTTATACCCGAAGACCAGCAGAGATGACGTCGGGTGAAGTGCGACATCAGCCGAAGCCGGACCCAGACTTTGGAATCCGGCCGACCGAAGGGCTGCCTGACGACAGGACAACCCATTTGTTATGACTGCAGATGCATCCATGAAGGACATCAGTGGTGTTGTCCTTTACCAATAATTGTCCTGGAAGAATGTGGTCCTTGAAGGCTGTCAGAGCATTCTGTACAGCTAACATTTCTTTTTGATTGATATTGCAAGTGCATTTGACTTGGGTTCCATTTGCCCTGAATGCACTGCCCTGCCAAGTGAGCCCCCCATGCACAGTCTTATGCATCTGTTGTTAGGGTTTGGGCGGCAGGGGCTAGAGTGAATGGCAGTCCCATGTTTTGGTGGCAGGCCTCTGCCCACCAAAGGAACTCTATCTTTAGAGAAGATATGATAGGAATCCTTGACTCTAGATCCTGAGAATGTTGACACCATAGGCTTTTTAGACACCATTGTAGTTTCCTCATATGCAGTCTTGTATTTGGAAATTAGCAGAATGCAAGAGGCCATGAACCCCAGGACCCAAACAAACAACCAACCACCCCTGCACTAGTTATATGTACAATATATACAATATACACAATATTTACAACCCAACCCACACAACCACCTCTAACTACAGAGGGGAAGGAGGGAGGGTAAATTGGACTGCAGCAATGTGGATCTTCGAACATCTACATTTATGGTAGGTACAAAACTGTACTATGTTCTTCATCTCACATTGCTGCAGTCCTTACACTTGGGTAGAATCCCAAAGCAGAGGTAAGGGAGGATGGCCAAACTACAAGGAAGCAGGAGCTGCCAAAATGCCCTGCAAAACAGCAGTGGCAAAACCAGCCCTGGATTTAGAGTAAAGTGGTAGGTGATAATGTCTAGAGAAAGTATGCACTGAACTCCAAGTAGCTGCCTCCAAAATATCCTTGGTTGCCACCTCAAAAGGCTGTCGAAGTGGCAGTAGCCCTAGTGGAATGAGGCCTAATCCCAGCCGGAATCTCCTTGCCATGATGGGAATAACAGAAAGCAATGCAAAACCCAATCCACTTAGAAATAGTTTGTTTTGACACAGGCTTGCCCTGAGAACCCAAAGCAAAAGAAACAAACAAATGCTGAGACTGCCTGAACCCTTTAGTGCTGTCCAAATAATATCGCAACTGCCTGTGTACATCTAAAGTGTGCAAAATCTTTTCCCCCTTATTTTGGGGATTTGCATAAAAAGTAGGCAAATGAATAGTTTGGTTTAAAGCCACACTAGAAACCACTTTAGGCATAAAGGAAGGATTAGTACGTAAAGATACCCTATCCTTATGGAAAATCAAGAAAGGCTCAACTGCCATAAGGGCCTGCAATTCAGAAACCCTTCTTGCAGAGGTAATGGCCAACAAAAAAGCAGTCTTCCATGATAAATATTTCAACTCAGAAGTAGCTGCAGGCTCAAAAGGTTGTAGAGTGAGTTTCTCCAACACAAAATTGAGATCCCAAGCAGGAGCAGGAGCTTTTCGTGGGGGTCTTATATTCTTTGCCCCTCTAAGAAATTGCTTGAACGAAGGATGAGAAAACAATGGTGGGTCACAATCATAGTGAGCCGAAAGTGCTGCAGCATGAACCTTAATAGATGAGAAAGACAAACCTTTGTCCAGTAACTCAGTAAGATATTGAAGAGCCACACTCAAATTAGGCCCAGAAACATCAAAATCTTTTGCTGCACTCCAAAATAAAAATCTCTTCCATTTATCTGCGTACACTTTCCTTGTACTAGGCCTTCTAGCTTCCAAAATAACATTCAAAACTTGCTGAGGAAGTGGAGGCCCACTATGGTTCAAAACAGAATATGCCAGGCTGTTAGGTGCAGAGAGTGAAGCTTGACATTGAGCAAATGGCTGTCCTCCTGTGACAACAGATGAGGAATCGAAGGCAAAGGCCATGGAGGCTTCTGTACTAGACTTCTCAGTAATGGGTACCAGTGCTGTCGAGGCCAATCTGGAGCTATTAAAATCATCCTTGGCTTGTCTTGTCTGACCTTTAGAAGTACCTTTGGGAGGAGAGGCAGAGGTGGAAAGGCATACACATGAAGACTGCTCCAATTGAAAGAAAGAGCATCCACTTTCCAAGCTGTGGGATGAAACCTTTTTGTGCAAAACTTTGGCAGCTGATGGTTTAGTGGAGAAGCGAACAGATCTATGTCTGGAGTTCCCCATGACACTGTCAATTTCTGAAATACATGAGGATCCAATTTCCACTCGTGGGGATCCATAATTCATCTGCTCAACACATCTGCTAAGGAGTTCTGTGCTCCTGGCAGAAACCTTGCCTGAAGATTGAGCTGTAAACTGAGAGCAGTCTCCCACAAAATCATTGCTTGCCTGCATAGAGGATAAGAATGCGTTCCCCCTTGCTTGTTGATGTACCACATGACAGTTGTGTTGTCTGTTAGAATCAACACCTGCCCTGGAAGAAGTAACTCCTTGAAAGCTATTAATGCAAACTGGACTGCTAACATCTCCTTCAGGTTGATATGTAGATGTTGTAGTCTGGCAGGCCACTTGTCTTGTATCCACTTTCCATTTAGATGAGCTCCCCAAGCTTTGTCTGAGGCATCTGTCGTTAAAATCTGACTCGCCTCTGGCCGGGTCACAGAGAGTCCCTTGTTTAGGTGACATTCCTGAGCCCACCACAAAAATTCCTTTTGAACGCAAGGTATTATTTGAATGACAGTGTCCAGATCCTGGCAGTGCTGTGTCCATACATATTTGAGATACCATTGCAGCTTCCTCATATGCAGTTTGGCATTGGGAAGCACCAGAATACAAGATGCCATGAACCCAAGGCTTGAAGGACTGTCCTTGCAGTCAGCCCGGACTGATGAGATAGTTGATGGAAGTAAAGGGATAGACTCTTTTGTTTGTCCGGGGTTAAAAAAGCCATCTGGGATGCTGTATTCAGTCTCACACCCAGAAAGCACATGTCCTGAGAGGGTACTAGACTGGACTTTATTTCGTTCACAGAATACCCCAGGCATCTTAGCACTGCTATCACATATTCCAAATGATGAAGAAGCTCTTCCCTTCCTTGAGCCAGAATCAGGCAGTCGTCCAAATAAGGATAGATTTGTATTCCTTTTAGCCTGAAGAAAGCTATCACTGGAGCCAGAACTTTCGTGAACACTCTGGGCGCAGTAGATAAGCCAAAGGGCAATGCAGAGAACTGATAGTGAGAAGTCCCAGCTCGAAAACGCAGATACTTCCTGCAACTTAGTCTGATAGGAACATGAAGATAAGCCTCCTTGAGATCCAAAGTTACCATCCAATGATCTTTGCCCAGCAGAGGTAAAAGCTGCTGTAACGTCAACATTTTGAACTTGGGAATGTCCAGATAAGTGTTGAGGGTAGATAAATCCAAAATTGGTCTCCACGTGTTCCCCTTCTTTGGTACTAGGAACAGGCGAGAATAAAATCCTAGGCCCACTTCTGGCATAGGGACCGGCTGTATGGCCCCTATTTGGAGTAACAGAGAAACTTGCTTGTGAGCCTCTATTCTTTGTTGAGGAGGAACGTCTGGCATGCCTTTGAAAGGCGGCAAGGTATGGAAATAAAACCTGTAACCGTGGTGTATGATATCCAATACCCATCTGTCTTGGGTAATTAAACTCCAATTTTCTTTGAAAAGTGCCAACCTTCCTCCCAAAGGTGCTGCCAGACGAGAAGGCTCTGGCAGCTGAAAAGGTAGGTCATTGGGTCTGTTTACGAAAGGACTGACCCCTGCTCTCACCCGAAGACTGTGCAGGAGAACTCCCTGTTCTAGGCCTGAATGAGCCCTGAGCTCTGCCCCTACCACGTCTAAATCTACCCCTAGACTGGGAATCATAAGAAGGATACGTCCACCCCTTAGTAGGCCAATTTCTACTAAACTTTGGAGGCTGGACCTGCAAAAAAACAGTCTGCATAGACTTAGCCTTGTCTTCCATTTTCTTTAAAACTGCCTCAACAGGAGGACCAAACAACACGTCAGATTGTAAAGGAGCATCTAAAATCCTTGTTTTAACATGTTCAGATAAATTTTGATCCCTCAGCCAGGCGTGCCTGCGAAGAACTGACCCAGTGGCAGCCACCCTAGACGAGGCCTGTACAGCATCAAAACCACATTGCAAAGAATGCTTACCCACCTGTTCAGAAACATGTACTAAATCTTGCAACTCTTTACAATCAATACCTTCTGCCAGAGCATCAACCTTAGACTTCAATTGTGAAAGGAGATAGTTTTGGTATTTCAACATGTGAAACTGGCAATTCAAAGCCCTCATAGCAAGAGTGCAAGAAGTATAAACTTTCTTTCCCCATCTATCCAAGGCCCTGGCCTCTTTGTCTGCAGGAACCGGATTCTTAACAACAGAAGCCTTAACACCTTTAGGCCCCTGGCTAACGGTTTCTGGGTCCGCCCTAGGACTCTTAAAAAGATACTTATGAGCTTCAGGCACCCTGTAATACCTATCCGGTTTAACAGGAGCAGGAGGCAAAGAATCAGGATTAAGAGAAGCCTCTGTAAAGACATCGTCCACTACATGCAAAACAGGAGGTATAGCCAAAGGCCTATGCTGGGGTAAAACAAAATTCCCTAAGCCTTTTCCTGGAATCAGAGAAGTCCTGGCCTTCCCACTTAAAATGCTCCCTCATGGAATGAAGAGTTTCTGAAAAGAAAATCCTCAGGAGGAGAAGCAGAAGGAGTAGAATCATCCACATCAGAATCAGAATAAGGAGAGTACTCCTGCAAGTCTTCAGTCAAGACTCTGAAACATCTGAAGCCTGCTCAAAACTCCCTAGCTCAGGCTCCACCCTAGGTCTCTTATCAGGAGGGGGCATAGAACCCCTAATCAAAGTAATCAAATCTTCTGCCATTTTAAGCATATGCTTCTTGGGCACAGTTCCTGAAGAGCTAGGGGTAACACCAACTAAAGCTAAACCTGGCCTGCCCCTGGGAGAAGCCTTGGAAACAGAAGGAGAGGGCCTAACCACCCTAGGCAGGGAGGGGAGTATAGTAACCTGAGAAGCCCCATGAGCCTGGCCTGCCTCCTAAGAGGCCACATCCTGCAATAACAAAGTCTCTCCCTGGGATCCCAAAGAAACCTCCGGTGGAACAATTTCAGAATGCCAACCGGCACTTGCAACGCTGCTTCTGCATCGGACCATGCGGCAAAAAAGACTGAGGATATGACGTCGGTCATGCGCATTTGTACCCTGACGTCCTGATGTCAGTCAAATGCGCCTTGACCGACGTCAGCCTTATACTTTGATATTCGGGCCGACCGAGGACAGCGGACTACCCAAGTGTAAGGACTGCAGCAATGTGAGATGAAGAACATCCCTGATTTTTAAGAGAGAACTTGCTTTTGAGCCTCTGCCCACTGATTTGGAGGTTTGTCTGGCCAACTGTCTGGGGTTGGAAAGGAGTGGAAGTGGAATAGTACAGTTGTGTACACTTACCATAAATGTAGATGTTTGAGTGTATTCACTGTTGCAGTCATTACATTTGGGTAATCTGCTGGCAGGTTGCCCTCAGTAGGCCTGATTAACAAAGTCTTAGGTCCTGCGTTGGTTGCTGTCCCTACTTCCATGACGTCAGGTCGTCAGGGGTATAAAACATGCAGCCGACACCATTACATCAGTTTTTCTTGCCCCAGATGTCAGGTGCCCCCAAAATGGGGAGCAAAATTAAATTAAAAACACAAAAATATACCTCCAACCAAAAGCAAATACACCAAAAAGGCTTTTAAGCATACTAAAAGAAAGCAGAGGTATAGTAAGTGAAAAACAGGGGGCTGGAGGGAGGGTAACCAGGACTGCAACAATGAATACACTCAAATATGTACATTTATGGTAAGTGTACACAACTGTAATATGTTCTTCGTGTTTCACTGTTGCAGTCATTACATTTGGGTAGATTCCCAAAGCTATGGTTGGAAGGATGGATTTATACAGCTTTAGGACCAGCTATAAGGCCCTGTAGGACAGCAGTGACAAAGCCAGCTCTGGATTTCGAGAAAAATGGTAAATGATGACGCTTGGTGAACGTATGAACTGAGCTCCAGGTATCAGCTTCTAGAATATCCCTGGTAGGAACACCTCTGAGAAAGGCTGTAGATGTAGATGCAGCCCTGGCGGAATGAGATCTGATCCCCTGGGGGATAGGTTTTCCATGGTGCTTACAGCAGAAATTAATACAATGGCTTATCCATTTAGAAATGTTTGTTTTGAAATAGCCTTCCCCTCTGCCCCTGCAGCAAATACTACCAGAAGTTGTTCAGATTTTCTTCAAGATTTAGTCCTGTCCAAGTAGAATCTAAGTTGTCTGTGCACATCCAATGAATGCAGAATCCGCTCCCCTTTGTTCTGTGGACTGGGAAAGAAGGTTGACAAATGAATGGACTGATTAAGAGCCACACTGGATACCACCTTGGGCATGAAGGAAGGATTGGTCCTGAGTGACACCCTGTCCGCATGAAAGATGATGAAAGGCTCCACTGCCATAAGGGCCTGTAATTCAGATATCCTTCTAGCTGAAGTGATTGATAAAAGGAAGGCTGTTTTCCAAGAAAGAAATTTTAAGTCTGAAGTAGCAGCTGGCTCGAAAGGAGGTAGAGTGAGTTTCTCCAATACAAAGTTAAGGTCCCAGGCAGGGGTTAGAGCTCTCTTGGGTGGTCTCAAGTTTTTGGCCCCTCTGAGGTACTGCTTGAGCACAGGATGAGAAAATAGGGGAGGTTCTGTGTTATAATGAGCTGAAATGGCTAAGGCATGGATTTTAATGGAGGAAAAAAGACAGGCCCTTGTGAAGCATATCCGTTAAGTACTGCAAAATCTGAGGTAAATTCGGCGCTGCTGTGCCCATCCCTTGAGATTGATTCCAGGCACAGAATCTTTTCCATTTGTCAGCATAAGATTTTCCAGTACTAGGTCTTCTCGCCTCCAAAATGACATCTATCACAGGTTTGCTGAGGGATGTTAAGGGTGAATTTAAGTGATTAACCAAGCTGCAAGGTTCAATGTTGGGAGCTGAGGGTGCAGAATTTGGTTCTCTTGCTGAGACAGTAAGGAAGGTGTCTGAGGCAGGTGCCATGGAGAAATTTGTGACATACTGTGCAGGAGTGGGTACCAGTGTTGGCGTGGCCAGTCTGGAGCAATCAAAATCATTTTTGGTTTGCCCTGTTTGACGTTTAGCAGAACTTTGGAGAGCAAAGGCAGAGGGGGAAAGGCGTAGACTGATAGGTTTGTCCAGCTGAATGACAGAGCATCCACTTTCCAGGCTTTTTTGTGAGGAGTTCTTGTGCAAAAATTTGTCTAACTGGTAGTTCTGGGGGGAGGCAAACAGATCTGTGTCTGGGCTCCCCCATTTGCTTGTCAACATGTTGAAAATCCATGGTTCCAGTTTCCACTCGTGTGGGTCCATGTGAGTTCTACTTAGTCCGTCTGCCAGTGTATTCAGTTTTCCTGGCAGGAATTGAGCTTGTAGTTGCACTTAGTAGCTAAAGGTAGTGTTCCATAATGCCATGTCTAGTCTGCAGAGGGGGTAGGAATGTGTAACCCCCTGCTTGTTTATGTACCACATAACCGTGGTGTTGTCCGTCTTTACCATTAGTTGTCCTGGATGAATGTTGTCCTTGAAGGCTGTCAGAGCATTCTGTACAGCTAATATTTCTTTTTGATTGATATGCAGGTGCATTTGATTTGGGCTCCATTTGCCCTGAATGCACTTTCATGCCAGGTGAGCCCCCCCCCCCCATGCATAGTCTGATGCGTCTGTAGTTAGGGTTTTGGCAGCAGGGGGTAGTGTGAATGGCAGTCCCTTGTTTTGGTGGCAGGCCTCTGCCCACCATAGGAACTCTAGGCGTAGCAAGGCATGATAGGAATCATTGTTTCCAGGCTGTGACAATGATGACTCCTTAGACTTTTTAAGCACCACTGAAGTTTCCTCATATGCAGTCTTTCATATGGAATTAGAAGAATGCAGGAGGCCATGAACCCCAAGGTTTGCAGTATTTGTCTTGCAGATAGCAGGGTTTTTGTGGCCACTTGTTTGAAGTAAGTTACCAAATTAATTTGCTTTTCTGGTGTGAGGAAAGCCATCTCGGCAGTTGTATTCAAGCTTGCACCCAGGAATGTAATTTGTTGAGAGGGTACCAGTTGTGATTTCTTTTCGTTTATGGTGTATCCTAGACAAGTTAGAACCCTTTTTACAAACGCCAAATGAGTTATAAGTATGGCCAGGTTTTCTGCCTGAATAAGACAATCATCCAGGTATGGATATATATGAATATTTATTTGCCTGCAAAATGCAATTTCTGGAGCCAGGCACTTTGTGAATACCCTGGGCGCAGTAGACAAGCCAAAGGGCAGTGCAGAGAACTGATAATAGATAGTAGCCTGCTTTGAAGTGTAGGTGTCTTCTGCAAGTTACCCTGATTGGGATATGCAGGTAAGCTTCTTTTAAATCTAGAGTTGCCAACCAGGCATCCTTGCCCAGCATAGTTAGTAACTGGTGAAGAGTCAGCATCTTGAATTTTGGAATGTCCAGAAAGGTCCAGAATGGGACGCCATGATTTGTCTTTTCTGGGTACCAGGAAAAGCCTGGAATAGAAACCTTGTCCCTTTTCCTCTTCTGGTACCGGTTGAATAGCCCCCATGTTTAAGAGGGAAAGTACTTGCTTCTGAGCCTCTGCTCACTGATTTGGGGGCAGGTCTGACCACCCACATGGTGAGGGCAACGTGTGGAAATGAAAACTCTATCCCTGGGACACTATATTTAAAACCCAATTGTCCTGGGTTATGAGTTCCCAGTTTTTTTCATGAAGAGCAATCTTTCCCCCCAAGGGGCGGCTAAAAGGTAAGTGCTTGGTAATTTTAAAGGAAAGTTATTGAGACTGTTTACCATAGGGGGTGTCTTGTTATTTCCAGATTTGGAAGTGGAGGCCCCCTGTCGCTTAGTTCTCAGAGTCCCTTGGGACTGAAACCTGGTGGTTTTCGTGTGTTTGGGTTTGGCTTGAGTGGATCTGGAAAGAGCTGGAAAGGACCAATTCTTAATAGGCCAGTGCCTACTAAATCTTGGAGGTTGCACTTGTAAGAAATATTTCACAGTTTGCATCGATTTAGCTATCTTCCATCTTTTTAAGAACTTCTTCAGCCTTACTGCCAAACAGGCGGTCCTGCTTTAAAGGAGCATCCAACAATTTTGCTTTAACATGATCAGGCAGAGATTGTTCCTTACACCAAGCATGCCTTCTAAGCACAGGCCCAGTAACAGCAGCCTTGCAAGAGGCCTCTAAAGAATCAAAACAACATTGCAAAGTATGTTTTCCAACTTGTTCAGCTGAATGCAATAAATCCCACATATCTTTATTTTCCACACAATCAGAAATCAACATCATTTTCTGTTCAAACAGTCCCATAATATGCTGTTGATATTTTAGCGTACAAAATTGGCAGTTTAAAGCCCTGATAGCCAAGGCTGCAGAAGTATAAAACTTTTTACCCAATCTGTCCGGCTCCCTGGAGTTTCTATCAGAAGGGGTAGAATTTTTAGCAGTAGAAGCCTTAATGCCCTTGGGCCCCTGAGAAATGGTTTCTGGATCCGCAACAGGATTTTTGAAAAGGAACTTGTGGGACTCAGGAACCCTGTAGTATCTGTCAGGTTGACTAGGAGCCAGAGGCAGGGAATCAGGGGCCATACTGGATTCCGAAAACACATCAACAATGTCTAGTACAGGAGGTATAGTCAAAGGCCTATGCTGAGGCAGAAGGAGGAAATCCCTAAGCCACTTTTAGGATTCAGAAAATTAATGTATGTAAAGTTTCCCCAAAAGAAAAGTCCTCGGGGGGGGGGGGGAGCAGAGGGAATGCAATCCTCTGCATCAGAATCCTCATAAGTTGGTATGGACAAATCCAGGTCACTGGAAGAATTAGAAGAAACAGAGTCCTGATCAGAAGATTCATAGTCAAGCTCAGGCCTAGGCTTCTTGGGGGGGGGGGGGGTAGACTACCCTTGATTAGAGTAATAACATCTTCAGCCATTCTGATCATTTGTTTTTTAGGCATAGGAGCCTGAACATGTGGCCTGGGCGTCGTTTTTTTAGACATAGATCGAGATTTAGGCCTTAGAATAGAAGGTGGAGTTCATTTTAATATGCAAGTCTGTAGGCCTGAATACACCCTCAGAAGCCAGTGCCTGCACAGTGGTTCCGGACCCATCCAAGGTAGAGACATCCGCGGGTTCCAAAGGTGAAACATCTCGTGGCATACCGGACTCCGAATGGGTCTCAGTAAAGGCCTGTGAGTCAGAAGTAGCAGGTATCAGAGGCTGCGAAAGTGCCTCACTGAGTACCGGCGAACTGGCGACTGGCTTAGGAGAAGCGTCTACAGTTTTGGACCTCGACGGCCTCTCTCTGTCTTTTTCTTTGCGTTTTTTCGGAATTCCAGTAGTCGGATGGCTAACCGACGTCATTTCTGGATAATTAAACCGAGAATCAAAATATTTAGAGGCAAAAATGTACCGATGATGGATAGTGCGCTGATTAAATAAAGCACAAAACTGACAGCAGGGTACGTCGTGGTCAGGGCCTAGGCAAGGAATACAGTACAAATGGAAATCCTTATGAGGTATTTTCTTCCCACAAGTAATGTAATGATTAACTTTTACTGACATCGGTAAGGAGCAAGAAAAAGTTTCCCCAACGGGGTACTTAGCTTTAAGTTGAAGACTTCAGTTCTGAAACTCGAAAATGAAAATTTCAGGAGTCGGCCGACCGGCACTTGCAAAGTGCTTCTGCTTCGGGCACCGCACAGCAAGAAAAACTGATGTAATGGCGTCGGCTGCATGTTTTATACCTCTGACGACCTGACGTCATGGAAGAAGGGACAGCAACTGACGCAGGACCCAAGACTTTGTTAATCAAGCCGAATGAGGGCAACCTGCCAGCAGATTACCCAAATGTAATGACTGCAACAGTGAAACACAAAGAACATCTGTATCCTTGGGAAACTATATTTAAAACCCATTTGTCCTGGGTAATGAGTTCACAATTGCTTGCATGCAGGGCGATCTTTCCCCCTAAAGGAGGGGTCAGTTGAGCAGGGCTTAGAACGTTTAAAGTTAAGTCATTGAGACAGTTTACCATAGTGGAGGGTCTTACTACTCCCTGCTTTGGAAGTGGGAGCCCCCCCCACTGCTTAGGCCTGTGAGTACCTTGGGACTGAAGCCTGGGTGTTCTGCTGGTTCTGTGTTTGGACTGAGAAGGTCTAGAAGAAGAAGGAAAGGACCAATTCTTAGAGGGACAATGCCTACTAAATCTGGGAGGCTGTACTTACAGGAAAGCTTTAACAGTTTGCATAGATTTAGATTTTTCCTCCAATTTTTTATGTACTTCTTCTGCTTTGTTGCCAAACAGGCTGTCTTGGTTTAAGGGAGCATCCAGTAATTTAGCTTTAACATGATCTGGCAAGATTGCTCCTTAAGCCAAGCATGCCTTCTAAGTACAGATGCAGTGACAGCAGCCCTGCAAGATGCCTCTAATGAATCAAAACCACATAGCAAAGTATGTTTTCCAACTTGCTCAGCAGACTGCATTAAATCCTGTAATTCTTTATTTTCAGCAAAGACAGGAATCAACATCATTTTCTGTTTAAGCAATCTAATAATATGCTGCTGATACTTTAACATATGAAACTGACAGTTTAAGGCCCTAATGGCCAAAGTTGCAGAAGTGTACACCTTCTTACCCCATCTATCCAGCGCCCTGGAATCTCTATCAGAGGGGGTAGGGTTTTTGGCAGTAGTAACCTTAATGCCCTTGGATCCCTGTGAAATGGTCTCAGGATCCGCAGTAGGATTTTTAAAGAGGAACTTGTGAGAGTCAGGTACCCTGTAATACCAATCAGGTTTTCTGGGAGTAGGGGGTAAAGTGTCAGGGGCCAGGCTAGATTCCAGGAAGGCATCATCTACAATGTCCAGTACAAGAGGGATAGCTAAAGGCCTGTGTTGAGGCAGGAGTAAGAATTCCCTAAGCCTCTTTTTGGAGTCACAGTAATCCCAGCTTTCCCAGCGGAAATGCTCCCTAAGAGTATGCAAGGTTTCACCAAAAGAGAAATCCCCTGGAGGGGAAGCAGAGGGAATAGAGTCCTCTGTATCAGAATCCTCATAGGTAGATGAGGGCAAATCCTGGTCATCAGAGAAAACTTTTAGTTATGTACTTACCATAACGATAGATGTATGTGATCCATCTTGCCTACATTCATAACTGATGGGCTCAGAGCCGAGAATCGGCTCAGACTCGGCCGATACACTAGCACGAAGTCTCTTATTGGCTGGGCCAACCCCCTTATCCCAGGATGCACCACGCCCAAACCCCCAGATCTTGTTTGCCCCACAACAACTCACTCACATGAGCCACTCCGACTGTACAATAGTGTTTCCTCCAGATCCAACAGGTAGGGGGAAGGAGGGCAGGTACGTAAGAATGGAGGCGAGATGGATCACATACATCTATCGTTATGGTAAGTACATAACTAAAAGATGTAATGCGATCCTATCTCGCCTACATTCATAACTGATGGGACAGCGTCCCTAGCACCTAGATCCTGGGAGGCTCACTGGAAAACACATCTGAGCACTGTGGAACCAAAGGACGCCCGACCTCTAGAGGCCACGTCCAGTTTGTAATGAGAAATAAAAGTATGTGGAGAAGCCCAAGTGGCCGCTGCACATATCTCATCCACCGACAGTCTGGCGTGGGAGGCCACTGAAGTTGCCATAGCCCTAGTAGAATGCGCTCTAACTGGAAGTGGAAGGTCCCTTCCTGTTGATGCATAAATAAATGAAACACAATCCCTAATCCACCTAGCAATAGTGGTCTTAGTTACTGCTTTGCCAATCCTGTTATCTGCAAAGACCACAAACAACTGGTCTGATTTCCTCTGCTGCTGTGTCTTATCCAAGTAAAACCTCAGTTGTCTATGCACATCCAACTGATGAAGTCTGTATTCTGCCTTGATGGAAAATTTTGGAAAGAAAACTGGTAGCTCTATAGATTGCTGCAGACAAAGAGCAGAAGAAACCTTCGGAAGAAATGACGGGTTTAGTCTTAGAGATACTCTATCCTTGTGAAAGATCAGATAAGGGGGCTTAACAGAGAGGGCTTGAAGCTCCGAAACTCTTCTGGCTGAAGTAATAGCTACCAAGAAGGCAGTCTTCCAAGATAAGAACTTTTGCTCACAAGTGGCCGCCGGCTCGAAGGGATGAGATGTCAAGGCTACTAAAACTACATTCAAATCCCATGGCAAAACAGGTTGCGACATCAGGGGGCGAAGCAACCAAGCTCCCTTAAGGAAGGCCTTACACAACTTATGACTCAAGAGTGAAGGCTCAAAGGCAACATGATAATTAGAAATCGCTGCCAATTGGACTTTAAGCGTGGAGACAGCGGAATCCTGTCTAAAAAGATTTTCCAGAAAATCTAATACTGCGGACACCGGGGCTCTGTCAGAGGGTCAAGTTTGTGCTGCTGGGCCCAAATGGCAAACCTTTTCCATTTATTAGAATATATCTCCTTAGTGGAAAGCTCTGTGAGAAGAAGACAGAATCCGGACCACCTCGGGCGAAAGGATATGCTGTCTGACTAAGGTCAGAAGTGGAGCAGCCAAGCCGTTAGCTTGAGAGTTCGCAGTGATGGATGGGCCTGACCTGACTGAAGAGTTAGGAGTATGGAACTGGGTCCAGAATCCAAGGATCCTTCACTGCATACTTCCGAAGGAAAGGAAACCAAACTTGGCGGGGCCAGTGTGGTGCAATTAAAATCATGCTGCTTTCCAAGCAGATCGCCTTCTGAATCACCTTTGGCAGTAGTGGGACCGGAGGGAAGGCGTAGAGCAGACCGGAGGGCCAATTGTGGACTAGAGCGTCCCTGGGTGACTCCCCCTGAGGGGGAATCAGGGAGAAGAAATTGCTGCACTGCTCCAGGGCTGGCGAAAAGGTCGCAACAGGGAAACCCCCACTTGGAGAAGATCCGAGCCGCTACTCGGTCATTCAGGGACCACTCGTGAGGGCTTCATAATAACTCTGCTCAGCCTGTCTGCTATCACATTGGACTTCCCCGGAATGTGCATTGCCACTAGAAATCTCTGGGAAGCGATCGCCCAGTTCCAAACTCTCATGGCTTCTCTGCAAAGAGGATAAGACCTGGTTCCTCCCTGCTTGTTCAGGTACCATACTACCACCATATTGTCTGAGAAGATTGTGATGGTACCCTTGGGAAGAGAGCTGTGAAGTGCCTGCAATGCTAGAAGCACTGCCCTCATTTCCAGGACATTGATATGTAAGTGGGTTTCGTGATCCTGCCATGTGCCTTGAACCGTCCTGTCCAGAAAATGCCCCCCCCCCCCTATCTGGGAGGCGTCCGTGGTCACTGTGGCAATGGGGGAGGGGGGCAGAAGAGTCGCCCCTGGTTCAGGTTGGAGGAGAGGAGCCACCAATGAAGATCTCACCGGCAGGATACCGTGATGAGAATCGGGTAGGACAAGGGCAGATCTTGGTACGACCACTGGGTCGACAGGAGCCATTGGAGAATTCGCACGTGCAATCTTGCCAGAGGGACCAGAAGAATGGCGGCCGCCATCGACCCCAAAAGCTGAAGGACCATCCTGGCTGGGGCTTTGCTTCGGGTAGTAAGGCTAGGACTTGGTCCTGTAGTATCTTTATCCTCTCTGTTGGAAGGAATGCTCGCATCTCGACAGAGTTTAGCTCTGCGCCTATAAAGGCAACACGCTGTGATGGCAGCAATACAGGCTTTTCCCAGTTGAATGTAATTCCTAATAGATGTCCCAACTCGATGGTAGCACTCATGGCTTGAATAAGCAGATGCCTGGTGGGGGCGGTGAGGAGCCAGTCGTCTAGATATGGAAACACCTGGAATCCCAGACGTCTCAGGTGAGCCGTCACCACTCCCAGACATTTGGTAAACACCCTGGGGGCTGTGGTGAGACCAAAGGGCAGGGCTCGGAACTGGAAGTGACTGGCTCCTAGGTGGAAGCGTAAATGTATCCTGGACGCCCTGTTTATCTTGATGTGATAATAGGCGTCCTTGAGATAGATGAAGCACATCCATACTCCTTTTTTGAGAAAATGGACTGCAACGTGACCATCCGGAACTTGGACTTCTTTACGAAGCGGTTTAGGTGGCTGAGGTCCAGAATGGGTCTCAAGTCCCCTGTTCTTTTCGGCACCAAAAATAACTTTGAGTAAGTTCCTAATCCAGTCTGGTCTGCGGGGACTGGCTGGATGACTCCCTTTCCGAGCAGCTTTGCGACCTCTATGGCTGCTTGATCCCATTGACTGGGTGGCACGTCCGGGATTTTCCTTGACGGTGGAGGGGGACGGATAAAGGGAATTGTGTAACCTCCGGCGATGATATGAAGCACCCACTGATCCTGAGTGATGGAACCCCAGGCCCTTGGATGCGTCAAGAATCGACACCCGACTGGCTCCGGAGACGCACAGTCGGGCAGTCCCTCAGGGACGCTGGACGGAGGAACCACGAAAGGATTCGTTGTCTCCTGAGTTGCGTGGGGCCTCCGCCGCCTCTGGAGTGACGTCTTCCAGAGTAATTCCCCCCCTCTGCCTCGGGGGGGGGGTCACTCTGATGGGCAGGGAAAGACTTTTGGGACTTTCTGAACCACATCTTCACTCCCCTCTGAGCCTTGGGGTAAGGTCTCGAGGGAAGCGAAAAACGGGCCCTAACGACTGACAAAGTCTTACCCTCCTGCTCACATCTAGTGAGTGTGTCATTTACCTTGGGTCCAAAGAGAGAGGACCCATCGAATGGAGCGTCGTTGAAGGAAGACTTGAACCCCTCCGCAAAGTGACACAGGAGTCGCAGATTCGGGTGAACTCACTAGAGACTTGGCCAGCGCCCACCAGAATCTGAGGACGGGCCCGTCCCAGAGACCATGACCGGTGTCGGGGTTCCCCTAGCCGAGGCACCAAGAGGGAGACTCGGGGCCGAAACCAGAAGCCCTGACGAGTCCCCCTCGGGCCCGGCTGAGGACACCAGAGAACC
Source organism: Protopterus annectens (assembly GCF_019279795.1). Lineage (NCBI taxonomy): Eukaryota > Metazoa > Chordata > Ceratodontiformes > Protopteridae > Protopterus > Protopterus annectens. Next base: position 6,654,615 of record NC_056749.1, read on the forward strand.
AAAACCTCTGGAAGGCACAGAAAGGGTTGGAGCTGAAGACGGTGCCGACAGACTAGCAGTGGGTCTCGGGACCGCCTCAAGGACTTCAACCGACTCTACGAACTCAGACGACACCAAGGTTGTCGGAGGAGGAAGAAATGGTATCGAAGGGGCTGGCTCCAGGGCCAACTGGGCCAGAGCCGAAAATAATTTGGATAAGACAGGTGACTGGAGGAGCCTCTGGACCACCCTATCTACATCCGAGTCTGAAAGCCTGGAGGACCTGGAGGAAACAGAAGGGGGCCGAGAGACTTTTCCTATCGGCTCCGAAACCAGGCTAGGAGGTCGGCTCCGAATCGGCTCCAAAAGTATTGGGGCCAAAGCAGACTCGACTAGAACCGAGACTCCTTTCAGCGCCGACGGTTCAGGAGCCGACGAAATTGACCCCAGAGCAGAAACACTCTCAATGAGCTCCGAGACTAATGGAGCCGACAAAGGAGACCTTGATTTAGACCCCATATCCTGCGGCTCCGAAATCAGTGAAGCCGAAGAAGGGGACAGAGTATCTAATCTCTTGACCCGAGACTCCAAAAACAGTGGAGCCGAGGAGGGAGACCCAGCTTTAGATTCTCTATCCTTCGGCTCCGAGGCCAGTGGAGCCGAGGAAGGGGACACAGATTTAGACCTTTTAGCAGGTGGCTCCGACAGACTTGTCGGAGCCGAAGACTTCTTTAGCCTCAATTTCGATGAGGGAGAAGAAGCCAAAGCTTCCTCGAAGGCAGGTTTAATAAGTCCCGTCAGGATGATCTTATTTTTCCTGTCGTGAAGGACACAAGAGGAGAAAGCATGGCAAACACTGCAAGACTCTTGCAAGTGTTTACGCCCTAAACAATAAACACAGACGGCGTGGCCATCTGTCAACGACATCTTATAACTACATTTCGAACATTTTTTAAAGCCCGATGGCTTATGCTTCTTTTCTTTGCCAGACATACCCACTGTCGACACAATCAAAACACACAAGGAAGGAAGGGGGGGGGGAGCTTTAACTTAAACGCTCTAAGAGATAGGGCAAAGGCCCTCTAACTCAAACGGGCCTAGCCCGCCAAACAGTAGGGATTACCACAGCAATTCAAAGGTTACAACAACAATCGACCACAAAAGACTTAACAACCAGAATAGCCATGAAAATAGCTGTTTGAGTATAAATTCTAAGCTGTCAAAAAAGCGACCAAAAAGGCCAAAAAGGAAGGGTACTTAGCCACAGCCAAGTCGAGACCACGTTGTTACTCTAGGAGCGGCAAACGAGATCTGGGGGTTTGGGCGGGGTGCATCCTGGGATAAGGGGGTTGGCCCAGCCAATAAGAGACTTTGTGCTAGTGTATCGGCCGAGTCGGAGCCGATTCTCGGCTTCGAGCCCATCAGTTATGAATGTAGGCGAGATAGGATCGCATTACATCAGAAATTTCAGAATCTTGATAAGAAGAATCAGAAGGAAAATCAGTCCTAGGTCTCAGAGGGAGAAGGGTGGCTTCCTCTGATTAGAGTAATAAGGTCTTCAACCATTCTTATTTTCTTTTTAGGCATAGGGGCCTGACCATGCGGGTCTTGGCGTCGGTTTTCTGGGCATGGATCGAGTTTTAGGCCTTGAAGTAGAAGATGGCGTCAGTTTAATATGCAAATCAGTAGGCCTGAATACACCATCAGAAGCCAGTGCCTGCACAATGGCTCCAGACCCATCCAAGGTAGACACATCCGCAGGTTCCACAGTCGAAGAAGCATCTCGCGGCCATCTCAGTAGAGGCCTGCGAATCTGAAGTAGCAGGTGTCAGAGGCTGCGAAAGCACCTCAATGAGTACCGGCGAACTGGCGACTAGCTTAGGAGAAGCGTCGTCGGCAGCTTTGGACCTATGCGGTCTGTCTCTGTCTTCTTTGCATTTTTTCGGAATGTCGGTAGTCGGGTGGCTTACCGAACACATTTCTGGATAATTGAACAGAGTACCAAAATATTTAGATGCGAAAATGAACCAAAGATGAACAGGACGAGGTTTGAATAAGGCAGAAATCTGACAGCGAGGTACGTCGTGGTCTGGGCCTAAGCAAGGAATGCAGTACGAATGAAAATCTTAATGAGATATTTGCTTTCCACAAAAAATACAATTTTTAACTTTTACTGACATCGGTTTAGAGCAAGAAAAAGGATCCCCAATGGGGTACTTAGCTTAGATGAAGACTTCGGATCTGAAACTCGAAAACGAAAATTTCAGGAGTCGGCCAACTGGTACTTGCAAACTGCTTCTGCTTCGGGAACCACACGGCAAGAAAGACTGATGTAATGCTTCGGCTGCATGCTTTATACCCGACTACCTGATGTCATGGAAGATGAGACAGCAACCGACGTAGGACCCAAGACTTTGATAATCAGGCCGACTGAGGGCTACCTGCAAGCAGATAACCCAAATGTGATGACTGCAACAGTGAAACACGAAGAACATCTAAGGCCAAATCCCAAGGTTGTACTGGTTCTCTCAAGGGATGTTTTAGGTGAAAAACACCCTTCAAGAAAGTCTTACAGAGTCTGTGTGACATGAATGAAGCATCCTGAAAGCCAATGTGGAAATCAAAAATGGCAGCTAAATGAACACGAATAGCAGAAGCTGACACCCCTGATTGAAAAAGATGTGATAAGTAATCTAATACCACCGAAACTGGGGCTCACAAGGGGTCCAATTGTTTGTTTGCTGCCCATAATGTAAACCTTTTCCATTTGCTGAGATAGATTACTCTGGTGGACGATTTATGAGATGCGATAAGAATACTGAGCACTGGGGAAGAGAGGTTCTCCTGCCTGGCAATCCTAGGACGTGATGAAACCAAGCTGTCAGCTTCAGGTTTGTTAGATTGGGGTGAGTCAGACCCTGTGGATGGATTGAGAATCCACAGTCGATCTAGCAGGTGAGGCCAAAGGAAGGGGAACCAAACTTATCGAGGCCAATATGGAGCAAAGAGGATCACTTTGCTCTTCAACTGCCGTGCTTTCTTCAGAAATTGGGAGATGAGGGGAAGATGAGGGTAAGCATAAAGCAGACCAGAGGGCCAAGCGTGGACTAGAGCATGTCTCTGTGACTGTCCTCGAGGGGGGATCAAGGCAAAATAGTTGTTGCACTTATAGTTGATTAGGGAGGCGAATAGGTCGCAGTCAGCCTGGCCCCAGCGGTTGAAAATTATTGCCGCTATCACAGGATGGAGGGACCACTCGTGAGGTTGTAGAATGCACCTGCTCAGTTTGTCCGCTATAATGTTGGAGCTCCCGGGAATGTGTCTTGCAATTAGAAAGCGGTTGGAAGCTATCACTCATTACCATATTCTCAAGGCCTTTCGGCATAATGGATAAGATCTGGTGCCCCCGTGCTTGTTGATGTACCAGACCACTGACATGTTGTCTGATTGAATCGCAATAGTCCCTGGCGGAAGTATCGAGTGGAATACTTGCAACGCTAATAGCACTACCCTCAGTTCCAGGACACTGATATGCAAATGGGCCTCTGTCTCCGACCAGGTGCCTTGGACCGAGTTTCCCTGACATAGCCCCCCCCCACCTCATCAGGGAGGTGTCCATGGTCACTATAGCTTTCAGCTGATGGAGGTTGAAGGGGGGAGACAACTGTTGGGGATTTTGAGATGTCCACCAGAGCAAATCTTGCTTGCATGTCTGAGTTACACTTATCTGAAAAGGCAAAGTATGTTGTAAAGGGTACCACTGAGTGAGAAGTTGCCAGTGAAGAAGTCTCATGTGGAATCTGGCCAGAGGAACAATAGGGATCGAGGCTGCCATTGACCCCAAGAGTTGGAGTATGGACCAAGCAGAGGATTTGTGGTAACAGATTAGTGGTTGAACCTGTTGTCTTATTCTTTGAAGTCTGTGATCCGGAAGAGATGCTGTGTAATTCCTCGTGTCCAACAGAACCCAGATGAATTCTAAAGATTGTGCTGGGGTCATGTTGGACTTCTCCCAGTTTATAGTGATTCCCAGGTGCTGTGCTGTGAAGAGAGTGTAGTCTACGGCTTCTTCCAGTAGATGCTTGGTGGGGTCGGTAGGAGCCAGTCTAAGTATGGAAACGCCTGGAATCCTTTAAGTCGCAGGTGAACGATGACCACTGCCATGCATTTGGTGAACACTCTGAGGGCTGTAGAAAGACCGAAGAGCAGTGCTCGAAATTGGTAGTGACTGGCTCCTATGCGGAAGCAGAGGTATCTTCTTGAGCACTTGTCCATTTTTATATAGTAATACGCATCTTGAAGATCTACAGAGCACATCCAATCGTCTTCTTCCAGAAGACTAAGGATAGACTGAACCATGACCATCTGGAATTTCTCTGTTTTTTACAAATTTGTTCAGTATGCTGAGATCCAGAATTGGTCTCCAGTCCCCTGTCTTTTTTGGCACTAAAAAGAACCTTGAGTAAAAATCGAACCCTATCTGGTCTGGGGGGACCATTTGGATGACTCTTTTTTTGTAGCAGCTTTTGGATTTCATGTGCTACTACTTCCCTTTGACTGGGTGGGACATCAGGTAAGTCTCTGTGTGAGGTGGGACAGAGATGGAAGGGGATGCGATAGCCTCTGGATATCCGTTGTACCCAAGACTCAGTGGTAATGGTTCGCCAGGCAGTGGGGTACAAGGAAAAATGACCACCGACCGCTTCTAGAGGTGAGCAGTCGGGCAACGCTTCGGAAGCGCTGGTAGGGTTACACATTGAATCTCTGGAACCTCAGTTTCGTGGACCTCCCCTGCCCCGAAAGTGGCGTCTTCCGTTGGAGTTTCCCCCCTCTGCCTCTAGGGGAGAGCTCGGCACTTGTGATTTTTTGTGCCACATCTTTCCACTTCTCTGATTTCTGGAGTAGAATCGTTGAGGGGTGAAGTGTCGGACACCAGCAGCAGACAAGGTCTTGTCATCTTCTTCGCACCTTGCCAGCGTATCTTTACCCTTAGAGGCAAAAAATGAAGCAGTCTCGATGGGGGTATTCATAAAGGAAGCCTTAAAGGAGTCCGCAAAGTCACAAAGGCGGATCCAGGCATGGCGTCTCCTGAATATACCTGCAACTGCTACACTAGAGGCTCCTTCCATTGCTTGTGAAATAAGGTGCATGGAAAAATTGGATATCGATTCTAGGGTCGCTATCTGAGAAGCTATGTTGTCACGCACCTCATCAGAAACAGCTCCTGTCAAGTTTTCAGATAGTTGGTTGATAAGATCCCTCAGGAGCCTTGTAAAGTTTGCCAAGTAGTTCAAGGACCTTATGGTGAAAGTCGATGAAACACACACACGCTTCCCGATTCTATCGCCCGGGACTCCTTTTTGGGTGAATGGACAGTCTGGCTCTCTTCTGTCAAGTTTTCTTGGTTGCAGCCGCCACCACCATGGCATCTACTGGAAGACCTTTTGACCAATGAAGATGCTCAGCAGGGGGAGATAAAATCTTGTCAGGCCTCTGAGGTATAGCTTCCAGAGTGTCAGGGGCCTCCCATGCATGCTGGATGATGAGTTGGACAAGCTCATCAGCCAGTGGGATAACCCAGGAGGTAGGAGGCCAGGCACGTAAGGCCTGCAGGAATACAGATTCCTCTGAGGAAGGGTTGGAGGACTTCTAGTCACCCCTCTTAGGATCTCGAGGAGGTCACCAAAGCACACCTCAGAAGGTGACCATGTGGACCCTTCCCGTCATCAAAGTCTGTATCTTCGGTCAAAGATGCCTCAGTGGATTTCATGTGCTTCCCTCTTGCATGAAGCCTTGCAAGGGACTTCCTCAGTGGGGAGCTCTGGGAAAGATTGCAAAGAGGGGATCTCCTGGGGGGGGGGGACCTGTGGCCCTTGTGCCTGGTGGTTGCAGCTTGCGATAGTTGCGGCACAGAGTGGGGCAAAGACTCCGATAGGGGGGGTTTGCCAGTGGAGGCAAGTGTCCTCTCTATGGCCTGTAAGGCTGGACTGCCCGAAGAGGGATGGGAGCCTGGAACCGGGGTCACACCCTGCTCCGACGAGCCGACCCCCAGACTAGGTGTCTCAAGATCTAAAGAGGACTGTGGAGCGTGAGGAGGAGGAGGATTCCTGGAAGGTGCCATAGAAAAAATTGGCATGGAACCAAGAATGCCTACCCCCAGGGCACAGCCACTAGGTTGGAAAGAACCCGGTACCCAGTGCACGGAGGGCCACAAGGACGACTCCGGCTCCAAAGTGAGGTCCACTGTTGGTGTTGACGGAAGGGAAGCTGCTGTCGGAGGAAGGGGCTTTGATGCTTCCCTGGAAGTTGAAGGAGGAGTGTACGCTGGAGTTTGTGGAGAAATATGGTCACCTGAAAGAGAGAATGCAGCTTTAGAAGGTTGAGAGAGACCCCTGCTCACAAGCAACTGCTGGTCGACAAGCCGCAACACATCCTGTTCTGAGAAGCTCCTGGTCGACCTCATGGAGAGACCTGAACGAGATTCTGGCCTTTCTAAAAAAGGGCTATACTGGCTTCCCACAAATGTATCCAAGGAAGGAGAATACTTAGTCCTTGCTAGTTCATATGGTGCAGAGCCCGGAACAGAAGGTGTCTGCACCAAGGAGAATGGTGTTGAGGTTATCTGCACCGACAAAGGCAGCACCATAGGAGTCGAGGGTGCCTGCACCGTAAAGGGAGGTGTGGCAAATGTGTGCACCAATGAATATGGTGCCATCAAGGAAGGTGTTTGCACCAGTAACAACAGTGCCAAAAAAACTGCACCAAACAGCATGTCAGCGCCGAAGGTGTCTGCACAGTAGAGGACAGTATCCCGGAAGATGACGGTATCGGCAAGGATGGAGCCGAAGACGTCTGCACCAATGGTGCAGGAGACTGTACCTGTAAAGATGGTGCCAGTAATGGCTGCAACAAAACTGTTGGAGCCGTGTTTCCATCAGGAACTCTGGTGCCGGCGGCGATAAAGAGGACATAGCTGGAGTAAGAATCAACTGGGGCGGTGCCGAAGCTAGGGCTGAAAGGACCACAGATGGTAGTGCTGGACTCGTATTTTTTACCTTTTTGGGAGTCGACTCCTTGCGATCTCCAGAGGAAGATGAAGTGAGTGACCTCGAGGAGGAGGAAGAAGAACGCCTCTTACGGGGTTTAGCAGGAGGGGGTGAGCCCTCTGACCCAGAGATAGCCTCGCAGAAAGGAGTTTTAAGGAGGCCTTTCAGGGTTAATTTATTCTTCCTTTCATTGAGAGTCCTGGTCAAAAAAATGTTTACAAATCCCACACGGTGGGGGGAGGGGGTCCACTGAAAGGTGGGAGACATTCAAGCAATAGACAAATAAATCATGGCCATCAGAAAGTGGTAACTTGCGGCCGCATTCCGTACATTGTTTGAAACCCAACACTACTTTTCTTATCTGACATAATGATATGAGGGAGAAGAAAGTACAGTTTTGTACCTACCATAAATGTAGATGTCCGATAGGCATGCATCTGCAGTCCTTACAAATGGGTTGTCCTGTCGTCAGGCAGCCCTTCGGTCGGCCGGATTCCAAAGTCTGGGTCTGGCCTCGGCTGGTGTCGCACTTCACCTGACGTCATAGCTGCAGTTATTCGGGTATAAAGGCATCAGCCGATGCCATTTTCCTCAGTGTTTCTTACCCCAGATGCCAGGTGCCCTCTAGGAAGGCTAAATTTGGATAAATGCAAATGGTTCCAAATAGTAGAGAGCAAACAAAAAATAAGCATGTATGTACATATATACAAACAAATACACCATAATAGATTCCCCCAGCTAGCTACAAGATGGGCAAATACCCTAGGAGTACCACAGAGGGGAAGGAGGGTAATCCTGACTGCCGATGCATGCCTATCGGACATCTACATTTATGGTAGGTACAAAACTGTACTATGTCCTTCAAGGATGCATCTGCAGTCCTTACAAATGGGTAGAATACCATGGCCAAACTGGGGGAGGAGGAGAAATAAGATTATGGTGTAGTTAAGATCCCTTGCAAAACAGCAGTGGCAAAAGCTGCTCGGGATCTGGAGTATAAAGGTAAATTATAACGCTTGGCAAATGTATGCACGGAGCTCCAAGTAGCAGCCTCTAAAATGTCCTTGGTAGCCACTCCTAAGAAAGCTGTGGTAGTGGCTGTAGCCCTTGTAGAGTGAGGCCTGATGTTTTCTGGAGTTTTCTTCCCATGGTAGGAGTAACAAAATCTAATGCAATTTCCTATCCACTTAGAGATTGTCTGTTTTGAAATTGCTTTTCCTTCCATTCCTGTTGCATATGCTACCAGTAGCTGGTCAGTTTTTCTGTTGCTCTTGGTCCTGTCCAGGTAGTAACGTAATTGTCTATGTACATCCAAGGTATGCAACAGTCTTTCTCCCCTGTTCTGTGGGTTGGGGAAGAATGTAGGTAGGTGGATAGCTTGATTTAAAGATACCCTGGAGACCACCTTTGGCATAAAAGTAGGATTAGTTCTCATGGACACTCTATCTTAATGGAAGATCAGGAAGGGCTGTACTGCCATTAATGCCTGTAGCTCAGATACCCTTCTTGCTGAAGTAATTGCAAGCAGGAAAGCAGTTTTCCATGACAAGTATTGTAATTCTGCTGTTGCTGCTGGTTCGAAGGAGGTAGTGTCAATTTTCTAGCACAAAGTTCAAGTCCCATGCTGGCAATGGTGGCTTCCTAGGTGGTTTTACATTTTAATTCCTCTCAGAAACTGCCTGAGCAGAGGATGTGAGAAGACTGGAGGATCCAAGTTGTATTCTGCTGAAATGGCTGATGCATGAATCTTAATGGAAGAATAGGACAGGCCGTTGTGGAAGAGCTCTGCCAAGTATTCCAGGATGTTAGCTATGTTTACCAGTGACACATTCTCTCCCTTTGCTGTACTCCAAATGAGATATCTTTTCCATTTTGCTGAATAATTTTTTCTTGTTGAGGGTCTGCGAGCCTCCAAGATAATGTCTTTAACCCTTTGAGATAAATCTGGGTTATTTGGTCTTATGCAATGTTCCAGGCAGCCAGCTGCAGTGTTTTCAGGTTTGGATGCAGGGATTTGAAGTTGTTCTGTGTTAACAGCAAGGGAACTAGGGGCAGAGGCCATATTTGTTCCCGAGACATACTCCTCAGTAATGGGTACCAATGTTGCCTTGGCCAGTCTGGAGCTATCAGGATGATCCTTGGACGGTCTTCTTTGATCTTCAATAGCACCTTGTGCATCAAAGGAAGATGTGGGAATGCATATGCTGTCAGGTTTTTCCAACTGAAAGATAGGGAGTCCACTTTCCAAGCAAGTGGGTGGTACGCCCTTGTGCAGAATTTTTTCAGTTGGTGATTGTGTGGGGATGCAAATAAGTCTATTTCTGGTAGTCCCCATTTCCCTGTAATGGTTTTGAAGATGTCCGGATGCAGCATCCATTCGTGGGCATCCGTGGCAGTTCTGCTTAGAATGTCTGCTAGTATATTTTCTTTTCCTGGCACAAAAATTGCTTGTAACTGAATGTTGAAGCTCAGTGCCACATTCCAGAGGTCCATTGCCATCCGGCATAGAGGGTATGAATGTGTGCCTGCCTGTTTGTTGATGTACCACATAACTGTGGTGTTGTCCGTCCTTATCAGCAGTTGACCCTGTCGAAGAAATGGTCTGAATGCCTGAATTGCCAGTTTTACTGCCAGCATTTCCTTTTGATTTATGTGTAGGTGCAGCTGGTCTTGAGTCCATAAGCCTTGTATGCACTTGTCCAGCATGTGTGCCCCCAGCCGAGGTCCGGCGCTGTTGTGATGGTCTGGCTTGGTTGAGTGCTGTGGAAGGGCAGTTCCTTGTTTGTTTGACAGGCCTGAGCCCACCATTGGAATTCTTGCTTCAGGCATGGAATTATTGGAATTTGGGTTTCTAGGCTGTGCTTGTGCTGAGACCATAAATTCCTTAGGTACCACTGTAACTTTCTCATATGTAGTCTGGCATGTGGAATCAATATTATGCAGGATGCCATGTAACAGAGAGCTTGCAGGACTTTTCTTGCTGTTAGCTGGTTCTGCTTTGTTAATGCCATGAAGTAGAAAGGGAGTTGCTCCTGTTTTTCTACTGTCAGGAATGCCATTTGTTTTGATGTGTCCAGATCTGCAACCAAGAAGGTTATCCTTTGGGATGGTATCAGCCTTGACTTTTTTATATTGACTGTGTATCCCAGGGCTTGTAGTAGATGAATGACCCTTTGCAAATCTTTTGTTAATTTGTTTTTGTTGTCCGCTTGTAACAGGCAGTCGTCTAGGTAAGGGTAAATTTGAATTCCCTGAAGCCTGCAATGAACAATTACTGATGCCAGGCATTTTGTGAATACTCTGGGCGCAGTAGATAAGCCAAAGGGCAATGCTGAGAATTGATAATGCTCTGATCCTGCAAGAAATCTGAGGTATCTTCTGCAATTTGGTCGTATGGGGACGTGCAGGTATGCCTCCTTGAGATAGTACAGTTTTGTACCTACCATAAATGTAGATGTCCGAACAGGATAGCATCTGCAGTCATAACAAATGGGTTGTCCTGTCGTCAGGCAGCCCTTCGGTCGGCCGGATTCCAAAGTCTGGGTCCGGCTTCGGCTGATGTCGCACTTCACCCGACGTCATCTCTGCTGGTCTTCGGGTATAAAGGCATCAGCCGACGCCATTTTCCTCAGTGTTTCTTGCCCCAGATGCCAGTTGCCCTCTAGGAAAGCTAAATTTTGGATAAATGCCAATGTTTCCAAAATAGTAGAAGGCAAACACAAAAAATAAGCATGTATGTACATATATACAAACAAATACACCATAAGAGACTCCCCCCCCAGCTAGCTATTAGGAGGGTAAATACCCTAGGAGTACCACAGAGGGAAGGAGGGTAATCCTGACTGCAGATGCTATCCTGTTCGGACATCTACATTTATGGTAGGTACAAAACTGTACTATGTCCTTCAAGGATGCATCTGCAGTCATAACAAATGGGTAGAATACCATAGCCAAACTAGGGAGGAGGAAGAAGAATTATGGTGTAGTTAGGATCCCTTGCAATACAGCAGTGGCAAACCCTGCTCGGGATCTAGAGTATGGAGGTAAATTATAATGCTTGGCAAATGTATGCACGGAGGTCCAAGTAGCCGCCTCAATAATGTCCTTGGTTGCCACTCGTAAGAAAGCTGTGGTAGTGGCTGTAGCCCTTGTAGAATGAGGTCTTATGTTCTGTGGAACTGGTTTTCCATGGTAGGAGTAACAGAATCTTATGCAATTTCCTATCCATTTGGAGATTGCCTGTTTGGAAATTGCTTTTCCTTCCCTTCCTGTTGCATAGGCTACTAAAAGCTGGTCAGTTTTTCTGTTACTTTTGGTTCTGTCCAGGTAGTAGCGTAACTGTCTATGTACATCCAAGGTATGCAGCAGCCTTTCCCCTGTTCTGTGGATTGGGAAAGAAGGTAGGTTGGTGGATTGCCTGGTTTAAAGACACTCTGGATACCACCTTAGGCATAAATGTAGGATTAGTTCTCATGGACACTCTATCTTGATGGAAGATTAGGAAGGGTTGTACTGCCATTAAGGCCTGTAGTTCAAACCCTCCTTGCTGAAGTAATTGCCAGTAGGAAAGCAGTTTTCCATGATAGGTGTTGAAGATCTGCTGTTGCTGCTGGTTCAAATGGAGGTAGTGTCAATTTTTCTAGCACAAAGTTCAAGTCCCATGCTGGTAATGGTGGTTTCCTAGGAGGTTTTACATTCTTGATCCCTCTGAGGAATTGCCTGAGTAGAGGATGAGAAAAGACAGGTGGATCGAAGCTGTATTCTGCGGAAATAGCTGATGCATGTATCTTGATGGAGGAATAGGACAGGCCAGTATGTAGAAGCTCTGCCAAATACTCCAGGATGTTAGCAATATCTATGTTGAGACATCTTTTCCTCTTTCAGTACTCCAAATGACAAACCTTTCCATTTTCCTGCATAGTTCCTTCTTGTTGAAGGTCTAAGGGCTTCAAGGATAATGTCTTTAACCCTTTGGGATAAGTCTGGGTTAGTAGCTGTTATGTGATGTTCCAGGCAGTCAGTTGCAAGGTTTTTAGGTTTGGGTGCATGATGTTGTAGTTGTTCTGAGTTAACATCAAAGGCATCAGGGTATTGGCCACATTCTCCCGAGACATGCTCCTCAGCAAAGGATACCAGTGTTGTCTTGGCCAATTCGGAGCTATCAGAATTATCCTTGGACGTTCCTCTTTGATTTTCAGCAGTACCTTGTGCATCAAAGGAAGAGGTGGAAATGCATATGCTGTCAGGCCTTTCCAGCTGAAGGATAGAGAGTCCACCTTCCATGCTAGTGGGTGGCATGTCCTTGTGCAGAATTTTTTGAGCTGGTGATTGAGTGGGGATGTGAATAGGTCTATTTGTGGCATTCCCCATTTCTTTGTGATGGCCTTGAAGATGTCCGTGTGTAGCATCCATTCATGAGCATCCGAGGTGGTTCTGCTTAACATGTCTGCTAGGGTGTTTTCTTTTCCCGGCACAAATATTGCCTGTAACTGGATGTTGTAGCTCAGAGCCATATTCCAAAGGTCTCGAGTCATTCTGCATAGGGGGTATGAATGAGTCCCTCCCTGTTTGTTGATGTACCACATGACTGTGGTGTTGTCTGTCCTTATCATTAAATGACCTTCTTTGAGGAATGGTTTGAATTTCTGGATTGCTAGTTTTACTGCCAGCATTTCTTTTTGGTTTATGTGCAGGTGCAGCTGGTCTGGAGTCCACAATCCTTGTATGCACTTGTCCAACATGTGCGCCCCCCAGCCTAGGTCTGAGGCGTCCGTTGTGATGGTTTGGCTTGCTTGAAAGTTGTGGAAGGGCAAGCCTGGGTTTGACTGGCATGCTTGAGCCCACCATAGAAACTCTTGTTTCAGGTATGGAATTAGTGGGATTTTGGCTTCTAAGCTGTGCCTGTGTTGAGACCATAAATTCTTTAGGTACCACTGTAGTTTTCTCATATGCAGTCTGGCATGGGGGACCAGGATTATGCATGATGCCATGAAGCCCAAGGCCTGCAGTACTTTTCTTGCTGTTAGTTTGTGCTGCTTTGTTAATGCCAAGAAGTAAAGAGGGAGTTGTGCTTGCTTTTCTGCAGTTAGGAATGCCATTTGTTTTACTGTGTCCAATTCCGCACCCAAGAATGTTCTTGTCTGAGATGGTATCAGTCTTGACTTTTTTAAATTGACTGTGTACCCCAGGGCTTGTAGTAAGCAAATGACTCTTTGTAAATCTGTTGTCAGCTTGCTTTTGTTGTCCGCTTGTAACAGGCAGTCGTCCAGGTATGGATAAATTTGGATTCCCTGTAGCCTGCAATGAGCGATTACTGATGCCAGGCATTTTGTGAATACTCTGGGCGCAGTAGATAAGCCAAAGGGCAATGCTGAGAATTGATAATGCTCTGATCCTGCAAGAAATCTGAGGTATCTTCTGCAATTTGGTCGTATGGGGACGTGCAGGTATGCCTCCTTGAGATCTAGAGTTACCAGCCAACACTCCTTGCCCAGCATGGGAAGAAGTTGCTGTAGGGTCAGCATTTTGAATTTTGGTACAGTGATGTATGTGTTTAAGACGGACAGGTCGAGAATAGGTCTCCAACTTTTCTATTTTCTTGGTACTAGGAAGAGTCTGGAGTAGAATCCTTTGCCCTGTTGTGTTATTGGTACTCTTTCCACAGCTCTCATCTTTGTTAATTGAGCTATCTGCTTTAGAGCTTCTGTTTTTTGATTTGGAGGTAGGTTTGGCATTCCTCTTTTTACTGGTAAGGTGTGGAAGTGGAACCTGTAGCCTTGGTCTATGGTTTACAAAATCCACTTGTCTTTTGTGATATAGTGCCAATTTTTCGAAAATAAGGCTAACTTTCCGCCTAAAGGTGCTGCTATTTGCTCCCTGGTAGGCGGTGTCAGAGTCAAGTCACTGTGATTGTCCTGTTGCAGTGGCAGTGGTTGTGTCTGTGCCTCTCTGGTTATTGCCTTGCCACTGGCGTCCTCTATAGGCACCTCCTCTGGATTGATTTCTGCCTCTGGAGCATCTATTCCTGCCTCTCTGAGATTTTGAGGAGTCTGGAAAGGACCAATTTTTGGCAGGCCAGTTCCTGCTGAACCTTGGGGGCTGAACCTGTAAGAAATCCTTAACTGTTTGTACAGATTTTGCCTTCTCTTCCATTTTCTTCATTACTTGCTGAGCAGGTGTACCAAATAGACTGGCCTTATCCATAGGAGCATCTAACAGCTTTGCTTTAACATGATCCGGCAAAACCTGTTCCTTCAACCATGCATGCCTTCTTATCACTGTGCCAGTCATGGCTGATCTAAATGAAGCCTCCAGTGCATCATAGCCACATTTTAAAGAATGGTTACTAACCTGCTGAATGTTATTCACCATTTCTAAAACATATTTCTTATCTAAGGAGTCATCAGAGGACAGCTTCTTAGTTAACTGATCAAGCATAAACTCTTGGTATTGGATCATGTGAAACTGACAGTTTAAAGCTCTAGCTGAGAGAGTAGCAGAGGTGTAAACTTTTTCCCCATCTCTAAGGACCTGGATTCCCTTTCAGAAGGGAGAGGGTTTTTGCTGAGGTCGGCTACTGCCTTAGGCCCCTGGGATATAGTCTCAGGATCTGCAAGTGGGGCCTTGTATAGGTGGTGATGAGTGTCTGGCACCCTGTAAAATCTATCTGGTTTGGCAGGGGCTGGAGGTAAAGTATCAGGAGCAGTGCAAACATCATTAAATGCATCATCCACAACAGGCAGAACTGGAGGTATAGCTAAGGGCCTATGTTGTGGTAAGTGCAGAAAGGTCCTAAGCCTTTTTCTTGAATCTGAGAAATCTTGTCCCTGCCATTGGAATTGTTCTCTCATGGCATGTAAGGTTTCCCCAAAGGAAAATTCCTCTGGTGGAGTGGCAGATGGAATGGATTCTTCAGCATCGGAATCTTCATAAGTAGATAAAGGAGCCTCTGGCTGATCTGTAATGTCTGAGTCATCCGAAGAATCATCAGAGGACACTGGCTCGGGGGGCTCTGCTCTAGGTCTCTTTTCTGGAGGCTGAGAGGCCCTGTCTGGGTGAGATTGGGATCACCTAATTAAGGAGATTAAATCCTCTGCCAGAGTAAGCATTTGTGAACTAGAAGTGGGCCTATGTGAGGGGGTCTTAACAGGCACTGATTTAACAGTTTTGGCTGCTTTAGCCCTGGCAAAGGCCTTTATAGACATGGCTGCAGGAGGCCTAGCAGCACCACGTGCTGGGGTAGAGACATCCAAAGGGATAGTGTCTGATAATTCAGGAGGAACCACAGTAGTAGGCAAAACTTCAGAGGCCGATTCAACTAAGGTAGCAGGAGCCTCAGTAGTAGTCGTGGATTCGGCTGAAGATTGACTCGTTTCGGTTTCGCCGAAACCGAGACACTCGCTTGCTTAACCGTGGTTTCGCCGAAACCACGGACCGCGAGTGTCGGTCTTTTCTTTGCTTTTAACAATTTGGGTAGTCGGAGGATCCGACGGCATAATGTACGCAAAATCTGAGCCGAAAAACTGTTCAGCAAACTCCGACCGACGCCTAAGCGCTCGGTTGAAGGAAGCACAGGCTAAACAGGCTGCTACGTCGTGGTCTGGGCCTAAACAAGGTAGGCAGTAAGAGTGGAAATCTTTATGAGGTATTTGTTTCCCACAAGTTAAACAGTTATTTACTTTTTCTGACATCGGCTGAGGCAAGAAAGAGTCCCCAACGGGTACTTAGCTTTTAGAAGTCTTCGAAGTAGTATTCGGTAGTAGTAATCTCTGGATCTGACCGACCGGCACTTGCGAACAGCTTCTGCTTCGGGCGTCACGCGACAAGAAAGACTGAGGAAAATGGCGTCGGCTGATGCCTTTATACCCGAAGACCAGCAGAGATGACGTCGGGTGAAGTGCGACATCAGCCGAAGCCAGACCCAGACTTTGGAATCCGGCCGACCGAAGGGCTGCCTGACGACAGGACAACCCATTTGTTATGACTGTAGATGCATCCTTGAAGGACATCTAGAGTTACCAGCCAAGACTCCTTGCCCAGCATGGGAAGAAGCTGCTGTAGGGTCAGCATTTTGAATTTTGGAACAATGAGGTATGTGTTTAAAGTGGACAGGTCGAGAATAGGCCTTCAATGGTTTTCTTTTCTTGGTACCAGGAAGAGTCTGGAATAAAATCCTTGCCCTTGTTCCATAGATGGTACCCTTTCTACAGCTCTCATCCTTAGTAAGTGAGTTATTTGTTCTAGAGCTTCTGTCTTCTGATTTGGAGGCAGGTTTGGCATTCCTCTCTTCCTTGGTAGAGTATGGAAGTGAAACCTGTAACCTTGGTCTATTGTCTGTAAAATCCATTTGTCTCCTGTGATGTAATGCCAGTTTACTGAAAATAAGGCTAGCTTCCCGCCTAAGGGTGCCTCTAGTTGTTCCCTGGTAGGCGGTGCCAGAGCCAAGTCACTGTGATTGTCCTGTGGAAGTGGTGGTGGCTGGATCTGTGGCTGTTCCTCGCTGGTTGTTAGCCTGCCACTGACGTCCCCTGTAGGCACCTCTGGATTGACCCCTGCCTCTTGAGCGCCTATTCCTGCCTCTCGGAGCTCTGGAGGTGTCTGGAAAGGACCAATTCTTGGAAGGCCAGTTCCTGCTAAACCTTGGAGGCTGGACCTGCAAGAAATCCTTGACTGTCTGGACAGATTTTGCTTTCTCTTCCACCTTCTTCAGCACCTGCTGTGCAGGGGAGCCAAACAAATTGAGCTTATCCATGGGAGCATCTAGGAGCTTTGATTTAACATGGTCTGGTAAGGACTGTTCTTTTAACCATGCATGTCTTCTGATCACTGTGCCAGTCATGGCTGATCTAAAGGAAGCCTCCAGTGCATCATAGCCGCATTTTAAGGAATGATTACTGACCTGCTGAATGTTATGCACCATTTCCTGTACAGATTTTTGTCTAATGGTTCATCCGAGGACAGTTTTTAGTTAACTGGTCTAACATAAATTCCTGATACTGAATCATGTGGAATTGACAGTTCAGGGCCCTAGCTGAAAGAGTAGCAGAAGTGTAAACTTTTTACCCCATCTCTCTAAGGCCCTAGATTCCCTTTCAGAGGGAGGGTTTTGGTAGAGGTAGCTGCTACAGCCTTGGGTCCCTGGGAGATAGTTTTGGTATCTGCAAAAGGGGCCTTATACAAATGATAATGTGTGTCCGAACCCTGTAGTACCTATCGGGCTTAGCAGGGGCCGGAGGAAGAGAGTCAGGAGCAGTACAAGCATCATTAAAAGCATCATCCACAACAGTAAGTACTGGAGGAATGGCTAAAGGCCTATGCTGTGGCAAATGCAGGTTCTAAGCCTTTTCCTAGAGTCTGAAAAATCCTGCCCCTGCCATTGAAATTGTTCCCTCATAGCATGCAAGGTTTCCCCAAAGAAAATTCCTCAGGCGGAGAGGCAGAAGGAATGGACTCTTCTGCATCAGAGTCCTCATAAGGAGAAAAAAGGGGCCTCTGGAGGGTCTGAATTATCTGATTCATCAGAGGAGCCATCTGAAGAAACTGGCTCAGGGGGCTCTACTCTAGTCCTCTTCTCTGGAGGTGGGTGAGAGGCCCTGTCTGGATGTGGTTGGGATCCCCGGATCAAAGAAATGAGATCCTCTGCTAGACTAAGCATTTGAGAACTAGAACTGGGCCTGTGAGAGGGGGTTTTAGCAGGCACAGTTTTGGTAGTTTTTGCTGCTTTAGCCCTGGCAAAGGCCTTAATCGACATGGATGCAGGAGGCCTAGCAGCTCCACGTGCAGGGGTAGAAATATCCAAAGGGATAGTATCTGATAAATCCTGGGAACCTGCAGGAGCAGGTGGGATTTCAGTAGCAGATTCAGCCAAGCTGGATGAGGCCTCGGTAAATGGCAAGCTTTCGGCCGAAGGAAGAACCGTGGACTCAGTTTCAGCCGAAACCGAGACACTGCTGTTGGTCTTACCCGCGTTTCGGCCGAAACCGCGGACCGCGAGTGTCGGTCCTTTTCCTTGCGTTTTTTAGAAATTTGCGTAGTCGGAGTATCCGACGGCATAATGTAAGCAAAAGCGGAGCCGAAAAACTCTTCAGCAAATTCAGACCGACGTCTAAGCGCTCGGTTGAAAGAAGCACAGGCTAGACAAGCTGCTACGTCGTGGTCTGGGCCTAAGCAAGGTAAGCAGTAAGAGTGGAAATCTTTATGAGGTATTTGTTTCCCACAATTTAAACAGTTATTCACTTTTTCTGACATCGGCTGAGGCAAGAAAGAGTCCCCAACGGGGTACTTAGCTTTTTAGAAGTCTTCGGTACTTGTAGTAGTAATCTCTGGTTCTGACCGACCAGCACTTGCGAACAGCTTCTGCTTCGGGCGCCACGCGGCAAGAAAGACTGAGGAAAATGGCGTCGGCTGATGCCTTTATACCCGAATAACTGCAGCTATGATGTCGGGTGAAGTGTGACACCAGCCGAGGCCAGACCCAGACTTTGGAATCCGGCCGACCGAACGGCTGCCTGACGACAGGACAACCCATTTGTAAGGACTGCAGATGCATCCTTGAAGGACATCGACAGTAGCAAGAAGTTAAGAAAGTTACCCAGAAGGGTAAGAAAGGGAGAAAAGAAGGATTACCAACGATGGTAACGAAGAATTACCTCAAAGGTAATAAAAGGGAAAAAATATACGGAGAGAGTCTTAAAGTTACGATAGGGTAGGAGTATAGAGACAGTAACTGAAAACGTTTTAAACACTAACAATAGAGAAACATCAAACAATTGTGCACTTAGTTGAGAGAGAGTGGCTTGACACGGCTGTAGAGGAACGCAGCTAACATGATCTGAGGAAACAGAGAGCAGAGAATTCTGGGTAGGATCTTGGCTTGAGAGTTTTTGGCTGATGTGAGCTTGGTATGAGGCCAGCTCAGTTCCGAAAATGGAACCGATAACCCCTCAGCAAGGAATGAACGAAGATTAACAACATCAGATGGTACATTCAATAAATGTAGATCTTCAGGGAAATGCCACAGCAGCAGTATATCATAATTTTTGTGTTTATACAACTTCTTGCGTCTCATCCAAAGATCTGAAATTCTGAAAGCAGTGGCTCTGTTCCTCATGAGGAACCAAAGCAAAGTTTGCACCTGATGGGTAATGATGTAGATGGCAGAAAACTTAAGTCATACCAAAGCTGCATAGATGTATACTTTTTCAGTTCTTTGATTCTCCATGCCTTACAATTTCATCTACTTATGGATATGTAGTGTAACATAACTGTAAGGTCTGAAATATACATCTCACTAGAAACAGCAAAAAGATACAGCCCGAAAACTACAAACATGATCTAACACAATCCTACAGCCCAAAACCATGAATGTGATTAACACTAATCTTATATCCTATTAACTAAATTACAGATCATTAACACGCAACATAAAGTGCGTGTGTACACCTATACACAGTGTGGATTCTTTGTGTGGAATGAAACATCAAAGCTAGGGAAATCCTGCTACAAAGTTAGGCATCACCCATGTTTTCTTTTAACTAACCGATATCCTACTACCAGGATAAGGTGATATTTACATTACAAGAATGTACAAAATCAGCTATGTATTTTCAATCACACAATGCACCATTACATAGTAAGATGCACAGCTGCAAAAGTAAGCAACTAAATATAATTACTGGAATTTACTGTCCTGAGAATTTTCTATCTAGGTCTGAAAGAACTTCACAGTCCCCAAGAGTAGGAAGATAAGCTATAAATATATGTTGTTCAGAACCTCTTACACAACTGTATTATGTTTTTTGGAGGAATGTCACTGAAGCAGTAAGTCATAATATCCTAGCAGAATTCCAAGGGTGTACAACAACAGACACTAATGCAATTATACCAGACTGTTTCAAACACACTGTGCACAGACCTGGCTACTGTTAATTACAAAAAACTCTTCAGTTCAAATAATAGAAAAAAAACACATGTAGAAAGGTAGTAGACTTTTTTTATTTCACAATAAGTTCATCTGGTACCTCAGCTTCTCGCCTTCAAGGATACATACAATCAAACACATCTTACTTTTATATCATTTTTTATACATATGTTTTATATTAAAGCAGTACGTAATTTGGTAGTAAATTGATTAATTAATTGATGGTTTCACCTGATATAAAAGTAGGATGTTTGATTGTATGTATCCTTGAAGGCGAGAAGTCGAGGTACCAGATGAACTTATTGTGAAGTAAAGAAAGTCTACTACCTTTCTACGTGTGTTTTTTTCTACTGTTAAACATTCCAAGGCAAAGGTTCATACATAAAAGGCAGTCCCTACCTATAAAAGTCACTCTCAGAAAAGTGAACACTGTCAGGATACTACAACACATAATACAGTAAAGTTAGCTACTCTGCTTATGCTGCAGCAGGCACACAGAATGGCTGTACAACATAGGGCCTTGTTCCCACAAACACTAAGGAAAGCCCTCCCACTGTTCTGTGACAGAAATAAGTCTTCCTTCTGCACTTAGCAGCTTTTACAAGGGCATTTACTAAATATTAAAATACAGTAGTGTATGTGGTGTGCTGACCGTGTGCCTATATCAATGTTTACTGCCACAGGATATTCGGACTATGTTCTTTTAGACAACGTATGCAGTGACAGGATGAGCAATGCATTATGTTAACATAACAAGGCAATCTGAGCCACCTCTGTGACATCAGCACTGCTTTGATTCTTTTTGATCTGATTTATCTATTATAGTCCTCAAGAACAAAAAAAACAGAATTTCTCAAGTGTTCATAGGTGGGTACTAGGCTATTAGCCTAGCCAAAAATGTACCCTGGCTTTCGCCACCCAAGAAAATTATTCTCCTGTACCCCTGTCGAGCAGAGCCACAGAAGTGATCCCTGGGGTGAATTTCCCATTTCCCATCCAATCATCAAGATTTTTCTTGAAGAGTGCTAATGAGGAGCTCTGTTTGATATAGATATGTAGTCTGTTCCAGAGGATGGGAAGTCTCTGGGACAGGAATCTATCCCTCCAGCATGTTGTGTTTATTGTGGTGACAAGGTTTAGGTCCCTAGAGCGTGTAGCTCGGAGGGATTGGGATTTCTTTAACTGGAGCATGTCCAACAGCTCTGGGTTTGACATAGCTTTGTATGTTAGGCAGAGATCGCCTCTGAGCAGGCGATATGCGATGGAGTAAAGCTGGAGTTTTTTGAGATGGTCTGCGTAGGGCATCTGTTTGAGGCCAGTAATCCTCTTTGTGAGATATTTCTGTGGCCTTTCCAGTTGTTGTAGATATCTTGCGAGGTACATACCAAAAGGAGCATTGTACTCTATAATGAGTCTAATGAGTGACGAGTAGAGAGGAACAATGACCTCTTTTTTTTCTGGATGAGAAACCTTTTGTGATGAGGTGAGCCACGTAGGATTTCCTGACCACTGTGGCGATGTGATTATCAAAGGAGGGACTACTGTCCACCTGTGTCCCAAGATCTCATCACATTTTGGGCGTTAAGTAGACTACCAGCTATGTGGTAGTTCATGGGTATAGAGGTTTTACCAAAGGGGATGACGATACACTTTTTGGCATTGAGCTTCAGGCCATGGCTTTGACTCCAGGCATCTGTCTCAGTGAGGCCCTTTTGTAGTATGTCCACATCGCTAGGAGTTTCGATTATGGCTCCTAGTTTGCAGTCATCTGAAAACTTTGTTAGCCAAAGACTTTCTGTGTTAGCCTGTACTTCAGAGAAGTAGATATCAAACAGGAGAGGACCCAGGACTGAACCCTGTGGTACTCCACTTGTTACTGGTCTGAAGTCGGATTTGGAGATTGCTACTTTCACAGTGTGGGTTCTGACCGTGAGCCAGTTGGCAACCCATCTTCTGACATAGGGATTTATACCTAGTTTAGTGAGCTTATCTATACTACCAGAGTGGGGGATGGTGTTGAAAGCCTTGGCAAGATCTAGATAAGCTGTGTGAACCACCTTACCCTCATCTATGGCTTTGGTGACTGCTTCAAAAAAGTCAATCAGGTTTAGGAGACATGATCTGCCTTTTACAAATCCAAACTGTGTAGGGTCCAGAGTTTGGAGAATACCAATGTCTTTGTTTATGAGTTCCATGATGATACGTTCCATGGTCTTGCAGACCAGGCTCGTCAGGCTAATGGGGTGGTAGTTCCCAGGGTCCGTCGTGACTCCCCCTTTATGGAGTGGGATAACCATCGCGGTGCGCCATTCAGTAGGCACAATGCCTGAGGTGAGGCTATGACTGAACATGGTACTTAGGTAGGGTGCCAGTTCATTCTGCAGTTTGTGCAGAATGCAGCCTGGGATATTGTCAGATCCCATGGATGCTGTGTTCTTGGATTTGGAGAGTGCGTTTTTTCCCTGTGCAGCCGTGATTACAGGAACTTTGCATTCTTCTGGTATAGAAATGGGCCCTCCAGGGGGTGAGAGGGGGGTAAAGCTAGCACTGCACCTAACTGCCAGGATATTGGCAATATCAGTTGGTTCTGTATATTTAGTGCCATTGTGCTGTAATTCAGAGCAGATCTGAGTGTTGCCATTGAGATTCTTGACATAGCTATAGAATGCTTTGTGGTTGTCTTTAGAGTCAGTGGCAATTTTGTTTTCGTAACTAACTTTGGAGGATTTTATGAGGGATCTCAGCTTCTTACTGAGGTTGACCAGGGCATTCCTCCAGTCATGGGATTTTACTCTTTTTTGCAACAGTTTCTTTCTTCTGTTATAGAGTTTGTTTATGGCAGAGGACCACCAGATCAGCTTCTTTTTTTTTTTTGAGGATAGTATCTTGGTTCTATTAGGGATAGCATGATCCATGATCTCATGTAAGTGCTTATAAAGTGCATTTGTGTAGGATTCAGCAGTTGTACCTCTATTGTCCGTCTGCATGGGTGTCATGAAGTTTGCTTCTTCTGTCTTAAGAAGTGTGAAGTTGGCTTTGGAGAAATTTTTTACAGTGGTTTCCCTAATTGGGGGTGGGCATGGGGGCGGGATATGGATGTCTAGGGTGATCAGCTTGTGGTCGGATCTAACCAACAAGGAATTGACCTCTGGTGTTAGTTTTAAAATTACTTAATTGGAATTCTTTTCACATTAAGCAGATGGCACTTAAGTAATTCTGCATACTGTTAATGTGATGGAAATGTTCTCCTATTTTTAAATAGCAACTGCTGCTTCAGTTCCTTATATCCATGCTTTATATCACTTTAGCAGGTAGAAGCTTCCTTGCTCCAAATGTACTTTGCTCGCGTGAGTGGTGACCTCAGTGTACACTGGCTCCTGCTAAGGAAAAAAGTTAACAAGGATCCCTAGAAGAGTCCTGGAAATATTCATAGAAATCTGTGAGGTAAGGCTGTGTACTAAGAAAAAGAGGGAGTGGTACAGTAAACAATTTATGGAATGAATTATCTTGCCCAGTTTGGCAGGTGAAGAAATAGAACAAGTATAAGTCCAAGAAGATAGTCAAGAAATGAGACAACAAATGCAAAAGCAAGAGAGAGGGAAATCACCAGGGGAAGATGGAATGCAAATAGAGATTTGGTAATGAAGAAGAAAGAAATTATTATTAAACAATGCTTACCATATTTACATCATGTTCTGAGGGGATGGGATATGACAGAGATCTGGCACATAGTGATGGTGTCTATTATCCCCAAATAAGGAAAAGATCCAACAAATCCTGCAACTTACAGACCAGTATCAATCCAACAAATCCTGCAACTTACAGACCAGTATCAATCCAACAAATCCTGCAACTTACAGACCAGTATCAATGTTAAATCAATGCTGTAAATTTATGGATATTTTAGCAGACAGAACAGCACATTTTCTACCAAAATTAATAGATTTAGATCACTGGGATTTTGAAGAAGAAGACATTTGACAATATAGCCAAAACAGCGATAATCCATTATGTTAAAAAACAGACAAGGAGTCTATTGATATTAACGAGTTTAGTTGCTGAAAAGGTATTTGGTAGAGTTTGTTGGGTGTACTTGGAATCAATATGGACTTCCAGAGGGGGAAAAAAATGTACCCAAGCAATAAAAACAATTATCGTGAGTGTCCTCCAGCTGGCCTGTATACAAGCAATAAAAACAATGATCAAAGGCGTTTTGCAGATGGTCTGTGCCCAAGCAATATAGGTTCATAGGTTGGTACTAGGCTATCGACCCTAGGGCCTATACAAGCGTAGCCATAACAATTCCCTGGCTATTTCTTCCCACACTATTTACTTCCTAGGACCCCTGTCTAGCAGGGCAACTGACGTGATCCCCGGAGTGAATTTCCTTTCTCCCATCCAAACATCAAGGTTCCTTCTGAAGAGGGCCGAAGAGGCGCTCTGCTTGACATATATGGGCAGTCTATTCCAGAGTCTGGGGAGTCTCTGGGTCAGGAACCTATCCCTTCAGCATGTTTTGTTCATTGTGATGACAAGATTTAGATCCTGGAGCGTGTGGCTCTGAGGGATTGGGATTTCTTTAAGTGTAGCATGTCCAACAGTTCTGGGTTTGACATGGCCTTGTATGTTAAGCAGAGATCACCTCGGAGTAGACGATATGCAACAGAGTATAGCTGGAGTTTTTTAAAGGTGGTCAGCATATGGCATCTACTTTAGGCCTGTGATTATTTTAGTGAGGTATTTCTGCAGCCTTTCCAGTTGCTGCAGATGTGTTGAGAGGTACATATCAAATGGGGCGTTGTATTCCATAATGGGTCAAATGAGGGATGAGTATAGTCGGACAATGATCTTCTTTTTTCTGGATGAAAAGCCCTTAGTGATGAGGTGTGCCACACAGAAGGGTTTCCTGACTGTTGTGGCGATGTGGCTGTTGAAGGTGAGACCACTGTCCACCTGTGTCCCTAAGTCTCTTATCACACTTTCAGTGTTTAGTGTACTGCCACCTATGTGATAATTCATGGGTACATGTTTTTTCCTAAAGGGGATAACTATACACTTCTTGGCAATGAGCTTGAGCCCATGGCTCTGGCACCAAGTATCTGTTTCTGTAAGGCCCTTTGTAGAGTATCCACATAATTTGGGGATTCAATAATGGCTCCCAGTTTGCAGTTATCTGCGAACTTTGTTAGCCAGAGTCCCTTAGTGTTGGCCTGTACTTCAGAGAAGTAGATGCCAAACAAGAGAGGTCCCAGGACTGAACCCTGAGGTACTCCACTTGTCACTTGTCTGGAGCTGGATTTGGAGTTGGCTACTTTTACAGTGTGGTTTCTGTCAGTAAGCCAGCTGTCAATCCATCGAGTGATGTAGGGATTAATGTCCAGCTTAGTAAGTTTATCTAATTCCAGAGTGGGGGATGGTGTCAAAGGCCTTGGCGAGGTCCAGATAGGCTGTGTGGACTGCCTTACCCTCGTCCACAGCTCTGGAGACTGATTCAAATAAGTTAATAAGGTTCAGGGGACAAGATCGGCCCTTCATGAACCCAAATTGGGTGGGGTTCAGTGTTTTAAGGTTGCCAATGTCTTTGTTTATATAAGTTCCATGATAATACGTTACATGGCCTTGCAGATCAGGCTAGTCAAGACTGATGGGGCGGTAGTTCCCAGGATCCAAAGTGGATCCCCCCTTGTGGAGTGGGATAACTTAGTGGGCACTAAGCCTGAGGTGAGGGTATGACTAAACATGACACTTACGTGAGGTGCCAGTTCATACTGTAGTTCATGTAGTACACAGCCCGGGATGTCATCTGGTCCCATGGATGCTGTATTCTTAGCTTTGGAGAGTGCGTTTTTTACCTGTGTGGCCATTATTACCGGAATTTGGCAATCTTCCAGTATTGAGATGGGCCATTTAGGGGGTGAGAGGGGGGTGAAGTTGGCACTGAATCGATCTGCCAGGACATTGGCAATATCCTTGGGATCAGTATATTTAATGCCATTCTGCTGTAGCTCAGAGCAGATATGAGCATTGCCATTTAGATTCTTGACATAGTTATAGAATGCCTTGTGGTTGTCTTTGCAATCTTTGGCAATTTTATTTTCGTAACTAGCTTTGGAGGATTTTATGAGGGATCTCAGCTTCTTACTGAGGCTGGTAAGGGAGTTTTTTGCATCTTGGGATTTTCCTCTTTTCTGCAGCAGTTTTTTCCTTTTGTTGTAAAATTTGTTTATGGCAGGGGACCACCAAATTGGCTTCCTTTTTTTGGAGGAGAGCATCTTGGTTCTATTTGGGATGGCATGATTCATGCATGAGTGGATGTGCTCGTACAGTGCCTTAGTATAGGACTCACCAGTCTAACTTTCAGTTCCCATCTGCATGGTTGTCATGAAGTTTGCAACTTCTGACTTGAGTTGCATGAAGTTAGCCTTGGAGAAGTTTTTTATGGAGGTTTCCTTACTGGGGGGTGGGGGTGGGATGTGGATGTTAAGGATGATTAGCTTATGGTCTGACTTGAGCAACGAGGGGGTGACCATAGGTGTGGAGCACTGATTTCCCATGTTGGTAATGACCAGGTCTAGGATATTAGAGCCCCTGGTGGGACTATGGATTAGTTGATCCAGGGCAATGCAATAAATAATGATCATGGGCATCCTAAAGATGGTCGTCGCCCAAGCAATAAAAACAGTAATCACGTTTATGTTCACTAAATGAAATACACTTCTAGAACCCCGAAGCCTTTTCCATAATCAGAGTCCAAAAGGACAACCACACAAAATCTTTTTATCATTTTAAACTTTTCCTGAATTATTACTTGTGACACAGGCAAACAGATATTTATATAAAAAAGAAGAATCCATGAGAATGTGTTGACCGTTACAAACATTATACATTATATACATTCTTTTATACAATCAATCCAACATTACATGAGTTGCTTAATTACTGTCTTCATTTAAAACCTCACACCTCCTCCAAAACATTATTCTGCATGCAATGTTCCCACAATTTCCATTTTTTTTCAATATAACTTGGTCCTACCCTTATCTAAAGATCCCACTTCAATTAGTTTATCTCTGTTACAATATTCACTATTTCAAACATGGTTGGTTTAGACTGTGATTTCAGTTTTCTAGTAAATGCTTTTTGGCAGCCACCAGAATTAAACTTAACAAGGCCTATGTCTAGAAAATGAAGATCCCAGTTCAGAAAATAATTTCCTTAGTTACCTGTTTGCTCACACAGTACTCTGTAGGAAATTGTCTAAAGTCGGTCAACTTATTATAGTCCTGAAACTTATATTCTATTACCTTTCCCTCTCTAGGTATTTGTTCCCAATACCGTGGTGGCTTTGCCAGTTTTCTCCAGTAAATTCAAGTACTCTCTTGTCTGTTCTCTGTACCCATGACTACAGTCATCCTTACTGACAGAATTTCTTTACTCCATTCTCATGTTGGCTTATATCTTAGAATACTTTGTTACTTTATGAAAATATTCTGCATGGCTGTTATTTTCCTTAAGGATCTGCATCCAAAATCCAACTCTCTCCTTATTTCCTGAATCCCCCCACTTCAACATTATCCCCTTCCACTTTGAATTACAGCTTTCTGCTTGTGTTTTATATATATATATATATATATATATATATATATATATATATATATTTATTTTTATTTATTTATTTAAACATTTGTTGACCGGGAAAGTCCGACTAGGTTCCACAGATCCTGTTTTCAGCGGAGGCCCGAGGAGAAATGCTCCAGCAGCATGTCTTTAGAATGTGGGAGGAAACTGGAGTACCCGGAGGAAACCCACGCGAACGCAGGGAGAACATGCAAACTCCACACAGAAGGCACCCCAGCCAGGAATCGAACCGGAGAACCTCTTACTGTGAGGCGACAGCATTAACCGCTGCATCACTGCGCCGCCCGTGGTGTGTATATATGTATATATATATATATATATATATATATATATATATATATATATATATATATAAACTTTAACCATACAACTCTAAAATATCCCTTCACATCAGGTAATCCTACACCACTTTGTTCTATTGGAAAGATCACATTTGACTTTTGCCCGTTTCCCCTTCCAAATAAAGTCTTTACACACTATTAATTTTTGTCCACAACGTCTTCTCTGGTTGAAAAAAAGCATGCCTGACCTGTATACAAATCTAAAAAGATTGAAACATTTTCACTGCTTGTATCTTGCCATCCTTATCCATAAACACAAGCTTGAAAATGTCTCATTTTTTGGTATTTTCTTTTTAATCTCCTCTCACATATCCCTAGCTACTATATCAGAATCCTTACTAACCCATAGTCTAAATGATTAAATTTATCATGTCACATAAATATGAGTACTGCTGAAGCAATTCATGTGAACAACCAAGCAAAATCTTGCTATGACTAAGTCTTAAAACCCACCTACCTAGGTTACAAAGTACAATTACACAGAAGAAAAAACACTAGCAGGAACACTATAAAGATGTGTGTGTGCTTGTATAAACTGTAAACCTAAAATACCCAATTACTAATCACACAGAAAAATACAAAGTTTTTTGACAGTTAAGAGACAAAAGGAGGGAATGCCCAAGGAAGGAACAAACTGCACAGAACAAGTCAAAGGCAGTGCTATCCGACAACCCTATACCTAACCTAACTTACAAACTACTAATAAGGATAGAGGAAAACTATAAAAATGTAAACACTATACAAAAAGGATACAGTTCGATGGAGCGCTGTTGACCATGATCCTCACATGATGATGGCAAACGAAATGTAAAAAGAGATTGTTAGAGCAGGGTATTATGGGTGAAGGAGGTGGAGCTCTTACACTGATAATTCTAAGATGGCCTGTGGCGGATCTGATTACCCACAGGTTGAGGACTGGACAGAAAAGGCAACACTGTACCAAATGTTAGATTGGAAAATAATAGAACTTAGATTTATTTTATACTTGCTAATGTTAACACTGATGAATGGAGACTATATTATAACGTCGAAGATGTAAAACTTCGAAAGTTATAATATCGAACCCACAACATCGAAGGATGAAAATAGCAAAGCCCTGGAACATCGAAATCTTACCCAGGGCAAGATTTCAGTGGGCCGCTCTCTGGCTTCGCTATTTCCTCCACTGTGGTGCGAGAGTTACGGACCTTAGGGTTAGGGTGTGGGTTAAGGTAAGTGGATAGTTAGTAATGTATGTATGGTGTAGTGTAGGGTTGGGTTTTGTTAACTGTGTGTGTATTAATTAGTGTACAGTTTCGTAGGGTATGTGTGCAATAGTTACGGACCTCAGGGTTAGGGTGCTGGTTAAGTTAAGTGGATAGTTAGTAATGTATGTATGGTGTAGTGCAGGGTTGGGTTTTGTTAACTGTGTGTGTATTAATTAGTGTATACTTTCGTAGGGTATATGTGCGATAGTTACGGACCTCAGGGTCAGGGTGCTGGTTAAGGTAAGTGGATAGTTAGTAATGTATGTATGGTGTATTGTAGGGTTGGGTTTTGTTAACTGTATGTGTGTGTATTAATTAGTGTATAGTTTCGTAGGGTATATGTGCGATAGTTACGGACCTCAGAGTTAGGGTGCTGGTTAAGGTAAGTGGATAGTTAGTAATGTATGTATGGTGTAGTGTAGGGTTGGGTTTTGTTAACTGTATGTGTGTGGTTTATTTATTTTGGTGTGCTTGTATTGTGTGTATGTTTCTTGGAACAGCAAACTTTTTCCCTGGGAAAAAATTTGCTATTATGAGCGTTCGATGTTATCAATATTCGAAATTCCAAGTTCGAACTTATGGTGTTCGATATTTTGGCATTTTGAATATATGATATAGACCCAATGGAGCAAACCTTGTGTGGAGTTGTAGGAAATAAGTACGTAAATGGAAAGATCCACTCATTAAAGAGGTACAGGTTTTAAATGGGGTACATGGAAAGATCCACTCATTAAAGAGGTTCAGGTTTTAAATGGGGTACATGGAAAGATCCACTCATTAAAGAGGTACAGGTTTTAAATGGGGTACATGGAAAGATCCACTCATTAAAGAGGTACAGGTTTTAAATGGGGTACATGGAGAGATCCACTCATTAAAGAGGTACAGGTTTTAAATGGGGTACATGGAGAGATCCACTCATTAAAGAGGTACAGGTTTTAAATGGGGTACATGGAAAGATCCACTCATTAAAGAGGTGCAGGTTTTAAATGGGGTACATGGAGAGATCCACTCATTAAAGAGGTACAGGTTTTAAATGGGGTACATGGAGAGATCCACTCAAAGAGGTACAGGTTTTAAATGGGGTACATGGAGAGATCCACTCATTAAAGAGGTACAGGTTTTAAATGGGGTACATGGAAAGATCCACTCATTAAAGAGGTACAGGTTTTAAATGGGGTACATGGAAAGATCCACTCATTAAAGAGGTACAGGTTTTAAATGGGGTACATGGAAAGATCCACTCGTTAAAGAGTTACAGGTTTTAAATGGGGTACATGGAAAGATCCACTCGTTAAAGAGGTACAGGTTTTAAATGGGGTACATGGAAAGATCCACTCGTTAAAGAGTCACAGGTTTTAAATGGGGTACATGGAAAGATCCACTCATTAAAGAGTTACAGGTTTTAAATAGGGTACATGGAAAGATCCACTCATTAAAGAGGTACAGGTTTTAAATGGGGTACATGGAAAGATCCACTCATTAAAGAGGTACAGGTTTTAAATGGGGTACATGGAAAGATCCACTCATTAAAGAGGTACAGGTTTTAAATGGGGTACATGGAAAGATCCACTCATTAAAGAGGTACAGGTTTTAAATGGGGTACATGGAAAGATCCACTCATTAAAGAGGTACAGGTTTTAAATGGGGTACATGGAAAGATCCACTCATTAAAGAGGTACAGGTTTTAAATGGGGTACATGGAAAGATCCACTCAAAGAGTTACAGGTTTTAAATGGGGGTACATGGAAAGATCCACTCATTAAAGAGGTACAGGTTTTAAATGGGGTACATGGAAAGATCCACTCAAATAGGTACAGGTTTTAAATGGGGTACATGGAAAGATCCACTCATTAAAGAGGAACAGGTTTTAAATGGGGTACATGGAAAGATCCACTCAGAGTTACAGGTTTTAAATGGGGTACATGGAAAGATCCACTCATTAAAGAGTTATAGGTTTTAAATGGGGTACATGGAAAGATCCACTCATTAAAGAGTTACAGGTTTTAAATGGGGTACATGGAAAGATCCACTCATTAAAGAGGTACAGGTTTTAAATGGGGTACATGGAAAGATCCACTCATTAAAGAGGTACAGGTTTTAAATGGGGTACATGGAAAGATCCACTCATTAAAGAGGTACAGGTTTTAAATGGGGTACATGGAAAGACCCACTCATTAAAGAGGTACAGGTTTTAAATGGGGTACATGGAAAGATCCACTCAGAGTTACAGGTTTTAAATGGGGTACATGGAAAGATCCACTCATTAAAGAGTTACAGGTTTTAAATGGGGTACATGGAAAGATCCACTCATTAAAGAGGTACAGGTTTTAAATGGGGTACATGGAAAGATCCACTCATTAAAGAGGTACAGGTTTTAAATGGGGTACATGGAAAGATCCACTCATTAAAGAGGTACAGGTTTTAAATGGGGTACATGGAAAGATCCACTCATTAAAGAGGTACAGGTTTTAAATGGGGTACATGGAAAGACCCACTCATTAAAGAGGTACAGGTTTTAAATGGGGTACATGGAAAGACCCACTCATTAAAGAGGTACAGGTTTTAAATGGGGTACATGGAAAGACCCACTCATTAAAGAGGTACAGGTTTTAAATGGGGTACATGGAAAGATCCACTCATTAAAGAGGTACAGGTTTTAAATGGGGTACATGGAAAGATCCACTCAAAGAGTTACAGGTTTTAAATGGGGTACATGGAAAGATCCACTCATTAAAGAGGTACAGGTTTTAAATGGGGTAAATGGAAAGATCCACTCATTAAAGAGGTACAGGTTTTAAATGGGGTAAATGGAAAGATCCACTCATTAAAGAGGTACAGGTTTTAAATGGGGTACATGGAAAGATCCACTCATTAAAGAGGTACAGGTTTTAAATGGGGTACATGGAAAGATCCACTCATTAAAGAGTTACAGGTTTTAAATGGGGTACATGGAAAGATCCACTCATTAAAGAGGTACAGGTTTTAAATGGGGTACATGGAAAGATCCACTCATTAAAGAGGTACAGGTTTTAAATGGGGTACATGGAAAGATCCACTCATTAAAGAGGTACAGGTTTTAAATGGGGTACATGGAAAGATCCACTCATTAAAGAGTTACAGGTTTTAAATGGGGTACATGGAAAGATCCACTCATTAAAGAGGTACAGGTTTTAAATGGGGTACATGGAAAGATCCACTCATTAAAGAGGTACAGGTTTTAAATGGGGTACATGGAAAGATCCACTCATTAAAGAGTTACAGGTTTTAAATGGGGTACATGGAAAGATCCACTCATTAAAGAGTTACAGGTTTTAAATGGGGTACATGGAAAGATCCACTCAAAGAGTTACAGGTTTTAAATGGGGTACATGGAAAGATCCACTCATTAAAGAGTTACAGGTTTTAAATGGGGTACATGGAAAGATCCACTCATTAAAGAGTTACAGGTTTTAAATGGGGTACATGGAAAGATCCACTCATTAAAGAGTTACAGGTTTTAAATGGGGTACATGGAAAGATCCACTCATTAAAGAGTTACAGGTTTTAAATGGGGTACATGGAAAGATCCACTCATTAAAGAGTTACAGGTTTTAAATGGGGTACATGGAAAGATCCACTCATTAAAGAGTTACAGGTTTTAAATGGGGTACATGGAAAGATCCACTCATTAAAGTGTTACAGGTTTTAAATGGGGTACATGGAAAGATCCACTCATTAAAGAGTTACAGGTTTTAAATGGGGTACATGGAAAGATCCACTCATTAAAGAGTTACAGGTTTTAAATGGGGTACATGGAAAGATCCACTCATTAAAGAGTTACAGGTTTTAAATGGGGTACATGGAAAGATCCATTCAAAGAGTTACAGGTTTTAAATGGGGTACATGGAAAGATCCACTCATTAAAGAGTTACAGGTTTTAAATGGGGTACATGGAAAGATCCACTCATTAAAGAGTTACAGGTTTTAAATGGGGTACATGGAAAGATCCACTCATTAAAGAGTTACAGGTTTTAAATGGGGTACATGGAAAGATCCACTCATTAAAGAGTTACAGGTTTTAAATGGGGTACATCTTTTCTGGGAAATTAGAGAAAGTAACAGAGAGAGAATGAAATACACTGCCTATGAGTACTCTCAGGTTACTGACATGGAATGCAAGTGGGTCACCCACATGATGAAAAGAGAATAAGGAATGTTTTCTAAAGGGGGGCAGAATGCATGAAACAATGTTACAGGAGATGCATCTTTCAGACTGGAAACATGAAAATATGTGGTTGAGGATATATAGTGCTGGCACAGGACAATTAGAAGGATGGAAAGAGAAGTTGAGATTTTAGCTGGCAAGATGCAGAACTGTGCTGAGAAACGAGAAAATTGCTAATTGTGACTGTGCCTAGCTGGATGGAAAGGGCAAGTGGTTGAGATTCAATTAGCAGTGGCATCATTGCATTTTCCACCATGGGTGAAGCTCCACTATGGCAGGTAACTGTTACTAAAAACAACCTTTGCTGATCACATTTGAATCCTTCCAGGGGATCAGAAAATACTTGTTAAGCAAGATGTAGAATGGAAAAGAAGATTCACCTGGTAAACTAAGACTAATACAGAAGTAATGGTATTTTTGTAAAATGTGGGGAAGGATAAAGTCAAGAATTAAGGCTACACTCATTTTAATGGTAACTGGACAGTATGGCCAAGACTGGATAAGGTTTTTGTAATGAGGGATCATCTTCATCAAATCTGTAGCCCAGGGGTTGGGCCTTTGATTTATTCTGACTGTTTATATTAGATGGACGGCACAGTGTTGTAGCGATTAGCATTGTCGCCTCACAACAAGAGGTTCTCTGGTTCAATTCTCATTTGGGATGCCTTCTGTGCGGAGTTTGCATGTCCTCCCTATGTTTTTGTGAGTTTCCTCCGGGTGATCTGGTTTCCTTCCACGTTACAAAGACATGCATCTGGAGTGTTTCTCCCCGCTGAAAATTGGCTCATTGCAAGTTGGAATTTCCTGGTTAACATTTTAAATAAATAAATAAAATAGTTGGAAGATAATTACAAAAGTACCAGATACAACTTTTTCTACTTGGCAATTTCCAATTTTTAGACTACAAACATATCACTTCTCTGAATGGTTAAAACAGCTGGAGCAATTGCTAGTAGACATAAAGGTGGTGAACAGCAGAAAATGGGATAATTGTAAGGGGAAATTAACAAAAGTACAGGTACAACTTGCGAAGTGGAGAAGAAAACTGCAATTTGATAAAAGTCAAATGCTTAGTGAACTGAGAACACTACAATTGATGACTGGATACCTTAAAGAGGAAGCTAAAAAGAGGATGAGAACAATGCAAGGGAAACAGCAAAAACTGGAAAAAGGGCTGGCAGTAAAATAACCCTTTATGATTAATACACCAAAATCTGGCTGAGCTTTGGCAACCAGATTAAGGCAACAAAAATATGAAAAATCAGTGCTTCACCTTACAGGGGTACAAAGAAGAGAGCTTGTGGAAACAATGCTAGACATTCCAGAGATTTTTGAGATTATCATGAAGAATTACATGCTAGACAGGGAGTACACAAAAAGAAAGGATGACAGGGATAAAGCAATTACTGACAGAGGGGCAACTTACAACAATATCAGCAGAAATTGTTGATATTTTGATAAAACCAATAAGATGCAAAAATAATGATGGATAAACAGAAGAAGGGTAAATCACACTGGGTGAATGGTACACCAATACAGGTCTGGATGTAGAAAAACAAATAGTACAAACATGAACACAGTTTTTCAATCAAATATTGAAAAGGACAGTTTCCTGACTCTTGTAAGTAAGGGATAATAGTGATTATTAGAAAAGAGAGCAAAATATTTTAAATCATAATAAGACAATGACAGTCATGTCAACTGTAGCATTAAGTCTGACACTACCAGTCATTACTCATCCTGAACAAACTGGGTTTACAGAAGGCAGAATGATATTTGAAAATATAAGGATATCGATGATTGCAAAACATGTGACTGAAAAATCAGAAAATGGTGATTCTATTATTAGATGCCAAAGTAGATTGGAGCTATTTTTTCTTAGTACTGGAGTCAGCTGGTCTTCCCCCTCCATTCACTGACATGTTAAAAAAATCTGTATAATAAAGCTTCAGCTAAAGTAAAGGTCATGGAAGGTTTGGCTTCTTCACAGTTGGCTCAAGGTACAATTCAAGGATGCCCCTAGCGTCTACTCATGTTTGCACTCCATCTAATTTGGGAGGATATATACATGGGGCAAATGGACTTACCTGTTCTACATGTGGATGACATGCTTACAACTGTGTCATCCCAGAACAGGATACACCTCTATTACTAAAACTACTACAGGTTTCTGAGGATCAGGATATAAAGCCAGTGAAGACAAAACAAAAGCAGCTGGTATTAATGTGGAAGGAAGGTAGCTTTATAAGAGGCATATTCAATGCAGCAGAAAAGTGAATGCAGTTAGCTATTTAGGTATTTGGTTAGCAAATATGTTCGAAGCTTCTATGAGAAAGCTGTATCAGTTAACAATGGAAGAGATAAAGGTGATGGACACAATTAAATGTAGATATGGTTCAGGCACAGTACAGGTGTAACTGCATGCTGCTCCCAATATACTTTACTTAGACCAACCCCTGCTTGTAGGATACTGTTAAACAAAACGTTTCAGATCTTTACCATTTTGTTTCCTCACAGCTTCCAAACATCTACTAGAACACTATATCCCTGAAGACTTTACTGCACATTAGTTATACATCACCACTTTTATTTCAAGTCCTCCTGTCTTAATTACCAAACCTCATCTTTAAACTTGGCATATTTAAGTCTTTCATAAACATGTTTTGTGCTTTTTCTTGATTTCTCCAATTATCTGCTTTATGCAACTGTTCATAAAATCCCCTAAATCTCTTTCTTACCTCTACATGATCAATGGCTATTTTTCTTGTTATACATTTTGCAACAACCCTTTCAACTTTCTTTTGCCTAAGTCATGCCAAAAGTTTTTGCACTCTGGAGTTATTACCAAAAAATAGTTGCTTAACAGCGATCTTTCTCAACACATTCATATTATCCAGGTACCCCTTTTTCCTTTAGCTCTCTGCTCTTGTGCCTCTGCCCATTCTGTGAGATTCCCCAAATTCTGCAATACTTTAACCTTTGTCAGCCCATCTAAATAATTATTATTACTTCTTAACCATATCTCTTTTTCTTTTATTTTTACCCTATTTTTAAACTCCACTTTCATTTTATCCAACCCACTAGCTACAACTTCTGGAGTACTTTCTATCTTCCTGAGTAACTCCCAGATAATTTCCACTACCCATTCCTTAAATTCTTCTCTTTTTAACAGGTAGGTGGGGAAGTGCCAGTATCTCATCTCCACTGGCCATTACCCTGTATTTTTATCTTAGTTAATTATTAGTGCATGACTGAAACAGTTACTGGATGCGTTTCAAACTTCTCAATTAAACGGACATGTTCCTGTGAAACAGAATTTCTGTCTAGTCTTGCCTAGTTATTGCACGTTGGGGAATAATATGTAAATTATCTTCAAGTTCCTACTACTGAATTAATGTCTTTTAAACCAAATATTTTCATGTGTCCTATGAAATCTATCCTCTTTTGTTGTGTTTTCCCTTCTAGACCCCCAAAATACATCCTCATTGTTGCAAATTAAACTACAGTCCCCACCTATAAGTAATAGTCCCTGCTACAAGCTGATTTCTCCCAACATTTGTTTTCCAAATTAGCAGTTTTAGGTGGAATATAGATGCATGCTAGTGTAATCTGCATTCCTTGCCAGTAGTCCTATACTACCACAAATCTGCCATCATAATGTCATTTCCCCTCTTCAATCACTACTGATGACTATTGGAGCTTATCTAACAATTAATATAAGTACTCCTCTCTTAATTTCTCCCTGATAGTCTGCTGAATATCCATCATGAAATCTTTTCTTTATCAAATTCACATGATCAGGTCTGTCCAAATGTATCTCCTGCAGTATTCCAACTGGCACTCTGCACTTCTTAATATAATTTTTCTTTACATTTTGTCTACACCTGCGACACCATTCACATTCCAAGAAAATGTGGAAAGTGTCACCATTAATTCATTACTCTCACCTATTATACATGACAGATTTTTTAAATGTCTATTTCCAGCTTTTGTGATTCATACTCCCACTAATGTTTGTCAGGTTCATCCTTTATACAGTTCTTTATCATCAACACTGGAATCTATGTCACATTTTACAAGACGTTTTGTTTTAATGAAAACCATAAAAAAATCAAATACATCCCAAGAACACCCATACAACATCTTAACTTGACAGATACACACACAGCTATGTACATCTTCAAATAATGAAGTTTAACCCACCTAACAGGAACAAACTGTCCCAAACAGTTACAAACACAGGCCTTAATAAACCTAAAACAAGAAGTTATGTACTCACCATAACGTTCAATGTATGTAGTCCATCTCGCTTTACATTCTTACCCATGAGTTCGGAGCCGAATATCGGCTCTGACTCGGCCTATTTACTAGCTCAAAAATCTCCGATTGGCTGGGCTAAGAGGGCATCCCATTGTACACTGCTTCGCATCCCCAGATCTAGTTTGCCACTTATTGAGCTCGGACGTGGTCTCGCTTGGCTGTGGCTAAGTACCCTTTTTGACTTATTTCTCTTGAGAAATTGGTTGCTTTATACTTAAAAAGCTATTTTAATAGCTACGCTTGCTGCAGTAGTTGTGTTTGTGTGTTTAGTAGTGTTTTTTGTGGTATACCTAACTGTTCCCATGGGCTAGGGCCGTTTTAGTTAGAGGACCTAGTCCTCCCTTAGTTGAGCAGTTTGTCTGTTTCTTATTGTATATATTTTTTTGAGAACCGTTTAAGTTAGAGGTTTTCTCTCTGTGTTCTTGTTGCTATTGGTTGTTGGTTAAGAGCTTCGCTCTTCTCTGTGGTACTGTCTAAGTTGTGGGCTTTCCGCCCTTTTTGGTAGTTGTTAACTGTAGTTACGCTGTGTGCTTTGCACTCGTTGGAAGTTGTTAACTCTTTGGATATGTCTAAAGATCAGAAAGAACATAAGCCTGGCTTTAAAAAGTGTTCAAAGTGCGGATATAAAATGTCCATCACGGATAGACACTCTGTCTGTGTCTACTGTCTGTATGTAGGCAAGATAGGACTACATAACATCTGAGGTTATCCACACTAAGATACACATTACTGGCTGTGCTTCTACATACACTAACTGGTGTCTGCTCTTTTTTTTATCTTTATTCCCCTCCCAGATGTGAAAAACAATTTGCATGCTTTCAGAAAACATTAACTTTTAGCCTAGAAGAAACAGTGTGCTATCTTTTTATTGACCTATTATCAGCTTGTTTCCATGGAAACGTGAAAGAAAAAAAATGAAGTCCTCAGCTACAGGCTTCTAAAGACAAATTAAAACAGTTATTGCTTAAGGAAAAAAATTAATTATATTCAGTTTTTTCTTATTTAGTTGTTTCCACTTAAAACTAATTAGATTAAGACAAGGTTCTTAATTCACACATTCCATCTATGCAAAAGTAAGAAAATACATTTCAGCTCAAAGTACAGTTGTTTACCTACCTTAAATGTAGATGTTAGAGTGTATTCACTGTTGCAGTCATTACTCTTGGGTTGTCCTGCAGGCAGGCTGCCCTCGGTCGGCCAGAATTCCAAAGTCTAGGTCCGGTGTCGGTTGCTGTCGCCTGTTCCCTGACGTCAGTGCGCCAGGGGGTATAAAGCAGGACAACCAAGAGTAATGACTGCAACAGTGAAACACGATGAACATCCTATATTATGATCTGTGTACTTTTGCACACTATCCCCTAGCAAAACAACCCAAGATTACAGCCTGTTAACTGAAACATGCTTTTGTTCAGCCTTTTTTTCTTTTCTTGCATTGCAATGCCTACCTTTCTTAATACTAAAAAAAGAAAAGGAAAAGGCATCTATTTACTTTACTATCTTTATTACAGACAAGAACGACTAAAAATGCTTTACTATAATAACGCAATTTATACCATATGAAGTTTCACACAAATAGTGTTACGAACAAAAACCGTTTTACTTACAGTTGCCTTTTTCCCTCCTCTTGCTCTCCCCTTCAATGTCCTTACAAACATTAATGACAAAATGAGGGGTAAATGTAATTTCATCTCAAGTTTAAGAAAGTCAACAAAAGTCCACTCTTTTGACTTTTTCTTATACAACTATATTTCACAAATGCAAGTGATGCTTTGCAGTCTCACATTTAGTAATTTCCATGTATGGTTTTCTTCTTGTTTCATCTCCACCTCTTAACTGCAGATTTGGGTTCAATTCCATGGTGCTATGGATTCTTCTAGTCAACAACTGTGCTTTTCTCTCTCAAGTATTTTCATTTGGAACAGTGAAAAAGATTTCACTGGCAAAGTCTCTCTGCTTTGTTATTAGAAGAATGAGAAGCAGAATCCCCTTCTGCCTGGTTGTTCACTTTTTGTTGGACAAACTTTGGTATTTCCTCCTTAGCCTGTTCTGCATCAAAAAATAACTCTGATCCTTCAGGAAAATATATTCTGAAGACAGCTGGATACAGCAGCTTGAATCCCACACTTGTCTTTCAATACTCATTGATTGTTGGAATAAATATGTTTATCTTTTGCCTAGTGTAGAGTGAATAATCATTTTCCATAAATATTCTACTGTCTCCAACTTTTAATGCTTTGCCCTGCTGCCACAGTTTAGTCAGGATTAACTTTTTTCTGCTGGTAAATTTGCATCTTTATTAACACAGGTCATGGCTACTTCCTTGTGGCCAGCTTTGGAGCATACAGATGGTGTGCTCTTTCAATTAACAGTTCCGCTGTGGAATACCAGTCCAGTTGCTTATTTATGCCTTCATAAAATTAAAACTGTCTGTTCCTTCTAGTTTCTCTAGTACAGCAGAAACTTGCAGATTTTCCCTATGTGCCCTGTCCTCTAATTCTACCATTTTCTGAAATATCTCTTCTTGAACAGTCTCACACTCAGCCAGACATTTCTACACTTCAGTCTTTGATTTTTACAGTTTTATGAGCTCATCTGACTATCTTTTTAAAGCTTATTCCATTTTCCAGCCTTTTGTTATTTGAGTTGATGTACTCCCTAAGTATTTCATTTATTTTAATCAGCTCTTAGCACATCTGACTTATCTTTTCCTCCAGATTACTGGAAGCCATGTTTTGCCCCAAAGATGGAGCCTGAACTGCTTTTTGCTTAACAGCTGCAGGATTCTTCCCAGTCAGCATTTTCTCTTCACCTTTTCTAGTTTATTTTCTTTCAGGCTCTCTTACTTTCTTCTTTGATGGCATCCAGGTAGTGTACTTACTAGGCAGTAACCAAAGTTCATGGCCCTTGTCTTTCAGTTTCTGTTTTCACATTGGGAGCGCTGAAGTTAAGCTGTTAATCAGTGTGCAACCATCTTGGAAAGTCCCTGCTCATCTCCTCTGGTCTTTTTCCTAGCGTTCACCCATCTTGGGAAGTCCATGGCTCATCTCCTCTGGTCTTCTTCTTGCCTTTCCCAAATCTTCAGCAAATTATCTTTGGTTTTCCTACACACATGCCTAAACCACCATAATCTGTTCTCCTTGACCTTGCAATTGGAGTTACTCTGGCTTTTGCTCTGATGACCACATTTCTGTGTGTCTGTCCCACGGTGTGCATCCTACACCTGCCTCAGGCACTTAATTTCCATCACCTCTAGCTTATGTAACTATTCTGCCTTCACTGCCTAAGTTTCTGTACCATACCGTAGTACTGGTTGCACTTTTGTACATCTTATTTTTCAGCTTCTTTGGAATTCTTCTGTCATACACTCCACCAGCTGTCTGACGCCCTTCTGATTCTACTGACCTGCTTATTTAGACTTCAATTATCAACCACTCCTCCCAGACACTGAAGCGGTTAACCTGTACCACCACTTTCCCTTCTATCTCAAAATTTCAGCTTCTTCTGATTTCCCCCACTTGTTGCCATGGAAAAAGTCTTATCTGTACTCCGTTTCATCCCAAGTACCTTCAGTTTTGCATTCTATTCCCCTATCCTTTGCTGCAGTTCTAGTTCACAGTCTGCTTGTAATGCCACATTAATCTCATACAGAGCAGTTTTGCTGCTCTGTCCATCTCACCTGCTTGCTACTGTAGTCCATCACCAGTATGAACAGTAGTGAACTCGCAGCTGAACCCTGATGTATACTCCTCCCCCTGCAAACACTGGGCACTCCCTCCGAGTCTGAACACTGTTTGTACTTGTATCACTGGGTCCTTGCACACAGCCTACACTAATTCTGCTAACGTTTTGGAAATCTGAACCAGTGCAGGACTGCTCAACTCACCTTTCTAAGGACCTTGTCATATACTTTCTACAAGTCTAGGAATGCTGCCCAGTATACCTCATTTAATCTACGGCTTCTTCTCACTTGAAACATTGGGTTGGCTGTGCCTGAATCTGAACTGCTCATCTTCCAGCTGACTTCGTACTGCTCTGCATATTCATTTATCAAGCACCTTCTCCAGCACTTTAATACATTGATGCAGGAGTTTGAAAATGCTGCACTGCCCACAATTCTGAAAGTTCATTTGCTCTTGTACACTGGGACTAGTATGCATATTCTCCAGACATCTTGGACAAGACTCACTCTCCATACTGCTATGAGTACCCTCAGAAGCAATTTGTTTTTTTAACTCACACAATACCGTGAGCATATCTGCTGCAACTTCATCTGAGCTTCCTTACTCTGACTTCATTTCCTTTGTGCTATTTTTAATTCTCTTAGGTTAAGTCCTTCTTCCTCGTGCATTGTACGCTGTGTATGGGGCAATACAGGTTCTGTGTATATTTCTTCATTCAGAAATTGCTGGAAGTATTCCTTCCAATTGCCTTTGATGTCCCACCAACAGGTGAGCAGACTGTTGCTGATGAACTGTGTACTGCCATACAATAAATCACTTCCCAGAAGCTATTTGAGTGCCTCTGTCAGGTCTCTATTATTTCATCGAATGGCATTTTATCGAACATGCATTTCATCAAACCTTTTTGATTGAGATCATATTACTGTAGGGATCAGGAAATTTGCCCTTTTCCCTCTGTAGTTTGATATTGGAGTTTGTATATATAATTAGTGGGGGTGTGTGGGGGCTTTGATGATGTGAATCTTCAATGAAGTAATACAGACCTGCCTCTGACACATTGTTCTCTGCTAGTGTAGCTGCTCTCATAGCTCTGACAGGCAATCAGTATTCCTTCTTAGCTTGGTGCGTCTTTCCTGCTTCCCACTTTTCCTGCACTCTTCCTTTCCTTTATCCCAAAGAAGCTCCTTAATTTCCTTTTTCATATTTTTCCATATCCGATCTCTCAGTTTATAAACATAAGCATGACATACATAAAAGACCAAAAACATCTTAATCATGTCCATCTTGGCAGTGTCCATGAATAGAAATTTCCATAGTCTTATCTTCCTTCTAATCCTATGAAGAATTTATTCTCACATATCTTATATCATCCTCTCATAAACCCACAAAAAAGGGAATCTCAGTACTGTTATATGATTGGGCTTAATGCATTACTACAGCCCTTATTTTTGCTTCATTATATCCTGCTATGTTATTAAATTATTTCAATTTACCAAATATACTTTTTTATATAGTGTTTTGCATTGGTAACACACAACATTATGTTGCCTGCAAAAAGGGCTATCTTTTTCATTTTTAATTAATTATGTTTGACTGCCTAGTGTTCCCGTCTAATGGCTCTAAATATAAAGCAAACAGTAATGGTGAAAGTGCACACACCTGCCTACTTCCTCTTGTAAGGCTAAACATTTTAGACAGCTCACAAGCAATCTACACCCTAGCTTGAGTAGCTCTGTACATATTAATTATTAATTTTGCCCAACTTTGTGGAAACCTAAATGCTTCAAAAAGACCTCTTCAGCAATTCCAAACTCATACTTTCATAGGTGAATAGTTGGCTAACTGCCCTGAAGGTCCATTTTAAGCTTAGCTAGTAACCCAATGTCAGAATTAAACCCTGTACCTTGTTGTCTATGAGGCAAGGACCTTAACCATTATACAAAATCCACTTCTCTGTCAAATAGCCTTTTCAACATTTAAACCTATTAATGTTAAAATACAGTCATTCAGCATTGCATCCTTTCCCACCCTCTAAACCCACATTGATCCATGTCTATTATTCTCTGCAGTACTTTTGTCAGAATCATCACAAACGTTTTGTAGTCATGAGTCAGGATCAACATGGGTCTGGTCTGTATGACCCTAGATCAAGTGGATCATTCCACTCCTTTGGTAGAAGTACCACTTACGTTGTAGAAATTATCATCAGAATTGGAGAGGGTGGTACTTTAAAACCATACAGCAGCATGCATATACAGAACAAAATATCTGTAAATACCTGCAAGGCACAGTTGTGTAAGTTAAGTTGTTTAAATATA
This sequence comes from Protopterus annectens, assembly GCF_019279795.1. Taxonomy (NCBI): domain Eukaryota; kingdom Metazoa; phylum Chordata; order Ceratodontiformes; family Protopteridae; genus Protopterus; species Protopterus annectens. The sequence goes on from NC_056749.1 coordinate 6,698,307, forward strand.
CGTAGTCATCTAAATAAAGAAAATGTGACTGTTGTGTAATCTGATATGAGCTACCTTAGAAGCTACAAACTGTGTTAACACCCTTAGAGCAGCGGATAACCCAAAAGGTAATACAGAGAAAGTACAGCTGTGTACACTTACCATAAATGTAGATGTTCGAGTGTATTCACTGTTGCAGTCATCACATTTGGGTTATCCCTGCCAGGGTAGCCCTCAGTCAGACCGAATACCAGAGGCTTAGTATTTCCGTGTTGGTTGCTGTTGCTTCAGGACTGACGTCAGGTCGTCAGTAGTATAAAGTAAGGCAGCAGATACCATTACATCAGTTTTTCTTGCCCTGTCCGGAGCCCCCAAGTGGGAGCCAGGATATGTTGGAAGAACACCACCAATAGAAAGTAAATACCAAAAGGTTCCTTGTAAGGAGAGGGAGAACGAAAAAAGGGGATGGAGAGAGGGAAAGCAGGACTGCAACAGTGAATACACTCGAACATCTACATTTATGGTAAGTGCACACAACTGTACTATGTTCTTCGTGTTTCACTGTTGCAGTCATTACATTGGAGTTGATTCCCAAAGCTGAAGAAAAGGGTGGAGACAGTCAAAAAGACTGGGGGCTGGCTAGGATGCCTTGCAAGACTGCAGTGGCAAAGCCTGCCCTGGATTTGGAGAAGATAGGCAGGTGGTAATGCTTGGTGAAGGTATGAACAGATGTCCATGTTGCAGCCTCCAGGATGACCCTGGTGGGGACTCCTCTGAGGAAAGCTGTAGATGTGGAGGTTGCTCTGGTAGAATGAGTCCTGACCCCCTTAGGGGGAGGTTTCCCATGTTGCTTGTAGCAGAAATTGATGAGTGTGCTATCCATTCGGAAATGATTTGTTTGGATATGGCTTTGACCTCTGCTCCTGCAGCAAAGCTGACTAATAACTGATCAGTCTTTCTAAATGATTTAGTCCCATCTAGACAGAATCTGAGCTGTGTGTGCACATCTAGAGCATGCAGTATCCTTTCCTCCTTGTTTTGTGGGTTAGGGAAAAAGGTGGGCAAATTAATGGATTAGTTGAGAGCCACACTGGACATCACTTTTGGCATGAAGGATGGGTTAGTCCTGACAGAGACCCTGTCAGCATGGAAAATGAAGTGCTCTACAGCCATAAGTGCTTGTAGCTCTGATACTCTTCTAGCTGAACTGATAGCCAGCAACAAAGCTGTCTTCCATGAGAGAAACTAACTCTGCTGAAGCTGCTGGTTCAAAGGGGGGCAGGGTGAGCTTTTCCAAGGCAAAGTTTAGGTCCCAAGCTGGGGTAGGTGCTCTTCTGGGTGGCCTCAAGTTGCTAGCCCTCTTAGGAACAGTTTGATGACAGGATGTGAGAAAAGAGGTTGCTCAGTGCTGAAATGAGCAAAGAGAGCAGGGGCATTAATTTTAATAGAGGAAAAGGATAGACCCCTGTCTAGTAGGTCAGCTAAGTAATCCAGGATGACAGGTAGGGAGGGCTGTGCCATATTGGCTCCCTTAGCAGAACCTTTTCCATTAGTCAGCATAGGATTTTCTAGTGCTAGGACATCTGGCCTCACATATAACATCTACAACCTGTTTACTGAGATTGGCAGCTTGTTCAGTGGTCACGGAATAAGCAAGGCGGCCAAATTGCGGGTCTGCAATTGGGGATGCATGAATTATCCTTCCCTCTGGGTCAGGAGTGTTGGGATCTAAGGGAGATGCCATGGTGGCAGAACGGACAGGCTACGCAGCAGTGAGTACAAGTGCTGGCGTGGCCAGTCTGGGGCAATCAGGATTGTCTTCAGTTTTTCCTCCCTTATTTTGAGCAGTACCATTGTAATGAGAGGTAGTGGGGGAAATGCATAAAAAAAAAGGTTGACCCACTGGAAGGATAGAGCATCTACTTTCCAGGCCCTGCAGGAAGGCTCTCTGGTGCAGAATTTGCTGAGCTGATGGTTTGAGTGGGAAGCAAAGAGGTCAACCTTTGGGGTGCCCCACTTCTGAGATATAGGGGTGAAGGTTTGTTGGTCTGCCACTCATGTGGGTCCAGAAGACTTCTGCTTAATTTGTCTGCCAGAGGGTTGAGAGAGCCTGGCAGGAATTGCGTTAACACGTGTAGTTGCATGGCTGAGGCTGTGTGCCAAAGGGTCATGGTGAGCCTGCATAGAGGGTAGGAGTGAGTCCCTCCCTGGTTGTTGATATACCACATCACCGTGGTGGTGTCTGTTTTGATCAGCAGAGCCCCTAGGGAGAGATGGGGTCTGAAAGCTGTCAATGCGTGCTGGACAGCTAACATCTCTTTTTGGTTGATATGCAGATGTATTTGATGTGGGCTCCATTGGCCCTGTATGCACCTGCCTTCCAGGTGTGCACCCCAGGCATAGTCTGATGAATCTGTGGAAGGGTCTGGGTGGCATGGAGTTATGAGAAGGGTAGTCCCTTGTTGTGGTAGCATGCTGCTGCCCACCAAAGAAAATCTTTCCTTAGATAAGATGTCATTGGTATAGAGTTTCCAGGTCTTGAGAGTGTTGACACCAAAGGCTTTTAAGGTACCATTGAAGTTTCCTCATATGCAGTCTGGCATATGAAATGAGTAGAATGCAAGAAGCCATGAACCCTGGAGCTTGCAGGATTTTCCTTGCGGATAACTGGGGTCTGGGTGGCTAGTTGAGAGAAACAGGCTGTCAGGTAAGTTTGCTTTTTTGATGTAAGGAATGCCATCTGGGATGCTGTGTCCAGGCTTGCTCCCAGGAATATAATTTTTTTCTGTGGGTGCTAGTTTGGATTTCTTTTCATTGATAGTGTACCCTAGGGAGGTCAGTAGGTCCTTTACAAAGGCCAGGTGTTTGAGCAGCTTTTCCAGGCAGTCGTCTAAGTATGGGAAAATCTGAATATTTCTTTGCCTGCAAAAAGCAATGGCGGCAGCCAGACATTTTGTGAAAACTCTGGAAGCAGTAGATAAGCCAAAGGGAAGTGGAGAGAGTTGAAAGTTTAGAGATCCTGCCCTGAAACATAGATATTTCCTGCATGATTCCTTCCCTGACTGGGATGTGCAGGTAAGGCCTCTTTTAGGTCTAGGGTGGCTAGCCAAGCATCCTTGGAGAGCATAGTTAGTAGCTGCTGGAGGGTTAGCATTTCGAATTTTGGTATCACCAGAAAGGTGTTTAGAATGGATAGCTCGAGGATGGGGTGCCAGGTGTCCTCTTTTCTGGGTACCAGGAAGAGCCTGGAATAGAAACCTTGGCCTATCTGTTCTGCAGGAACATGCTCTATTGCCCTCATAGACAGCAGGGAAAGGACTTGCTTTCTGGCTTCTGCCCACTGGTTTGGCGGAAGAGCTGGGAACCCTTTTGGGGTTGGTAAAGTGTGGAAAGAAAATTTGTACCCCTGGGACACTATGTGGAGGACCCAGCAGTTATTGGTAATGGTGGCCCAGGAGCTTGTGTGAAAGGAGAGTTTTCCTCCCAGGGGCAAGTGCAGGTGGGCAGAGGGAGGGGGTGGAAGTGGAGAGTTACTGTGAGTTCTTACCATGAGGCTGTGGCTTTGCACTCCCTGGTTTAGAAGTGGAGGTACTCCATTGCTTTGATCTCTGCATTCCCTGTGGCTGTTGTCTGGGGGGTCTGCTTCCCTGGGGTCTTTGCCGAAATTAACTGGAGGGGCAGGAAAAGACCAGTGCTTGGAGGGGCTATGCCTACTGAACCTGGGTGGTTGGACCTGCAATAAATCCTTAGCTGTCTGCATAAATTTAGCTTTTTCTTCCATCTTTTTTAAGACCTCCTCTGCCTTGGTGCCAAATAAGTTGTCTTTGTGCAAGGGTGCATCCAATAGTTTAGATGTGACATGGTCTGGCAAGGGCTGTTCCTTAAGCCAAGCATGCCTTCCAAGGACAGAACTGGTGACTGCTGCCCTGCAAGATGCTGCTAGGGCATCAGAACCACATTGTAAGGTGTGCTTAGTTACTTGACTTGCAGAATGCATCAACTCTTGTAACTCTATTTTCTGCACAAGCAAGAAAAAATGATATTTTTTGTTTGAGGAGTTCCATGGTATGCTGGTGAAATTTTAGCATATGGAACTGACAATTTAGTGCTCTAATAGCAAGAGTAGCAGAGATGTATACTTTTTTACCCAATCTGTCGAATGCTCAGGAATCCCTATCTGAGGGGGTGGGATTCTTAGCAGAAGTTGCTTTCATTCCTTTAGACCCTTGAGAGATAACTTCCGGGTCAGCAGTAGGATTTTTGAAAAGAAATTTGAGAGAGTCAGGGACTCTGTAATACCCGTTAGGTTTCCTGGGAGCAGGAGGGAGGGTGTCAGGAGTCAAACTAGATTCCAGGAAAACATCATCCACAACATCCAAGGCAGGAGGACTGGCCAAGGGTCTGTGCTGTGGAAGATCTAAGAATTCCCCGAGTTTCTTTTTAGACTGAGGGTAGCCCTGACATTCCCAATAGAAATGCTCCCTTAAAGTATGAATGGTTTTCCCAAAGCAAAAATCCTTGAATGGAGAGGCTGAAGGAATGGATTCCTCTGCAACAGAATCCTCAAAAGCAGAGAGGGGTTGCATGTCTTCATATTCAGAGGCATCGGGCTCCTGTTCAGATAAAACTACCAGGGACAAATCTCTTTCTTTTGGAAGAGGTAGCTGGCTTCCCCTGATCAGCAGGTCTTCCGTCATTTTAAGCATTTAAGACTGAGGCAAGGAAGCAGGTGCCTGAGATGGAGTCGGTTTCTTGGGTATGGTTCATACCCTGGGCCTTAGAAACTCGGTAGTTTTCGAAAGAACAGTAGACGCAAAAGAAGTCGTCAGTTTATGTCGAGAATTGATAGTGCAAAGTACTTCCTCGGAAGCTGGTGGCTGCTCAGCAGCTCTGGACCCATCCAAGGTAGAGACAATCGCAGGATCCTTAGTCGATGAAGAGTTTTGTGGCATACTGAAAGGGTCTCAGTAGCAGCCTACAAATCCAAAGAAGTGGGCATCAGGGGCTGCAAAAGCACCTCACTGAGGACCGGAGAACTGACGACTAGCTTAATGGAAGCACCATCGGTAGGTTTGGACCTGTGTGGTCTGTCTCTGTCTTTATCCTTATGTTTTTTCGGAAGATCTGCTGTTGGATGGCTTATCCAAGCCATATCAGAAATCGAGGACTGAGAGCGAAAATATCTAGCTACAATAAGGGCCCAATGACATAGTTCTGGCGTTGAACAAAGCACAAAAGTGACAGCGGGGGACGTCGTGGTCTGGGCCTAAGCAACTGATGCAGTAAGAATGAAAGTCTCAGTGTGGTATTTGCTTTCCACAGGCGAGACAATTGTTAACTTTTTCTGACACTGGTTAGAGCAAGAAAAAAGGATCCCCAACAGGGTACTTAGCTTTAAAAGACTTCAAAATGAAAACTCAGCGGTCGACTGGCACTCGTGTAAACTGCTTCTGCTTCAGGCTCCTCGGCAAGAAAGACTGATGTAATAGTGTCGGCTGCCTTACTTTATACTACTGATGACCTGACGTCAGTCCTGAAGTGACAGCAACCGACACGGAAATACTAAGCCTCTGGTATTTGGGGCCGAATTAGGGCTACCCTGGCAGGGATAACCCAAATGTGATGACTGCAACAGTGAAACACTAAGAACATCTGAATCCTTCAGATTCAGAAACATATAGAAAACGTCTGGAGTTTGTGGCAACGGGAAAATGATAAGCATTTTTCACACCTACTTTTAGAAATAAACAAACAGTAACAAGAGCTTGTAATGTCAACGTTTTGAACTTTGGTACTTTCACAAACTAGTTGATAAAGGACAGGTACTGAACTGGTGTCCAAGAGTGGTCCCTTCTCTGGCACCAGAAAATATCTTGAATAAAATCCTTTTCCCCATTGATTTGGTGGAACTGGTTCTATGACTCTCAAGGAAAGCATGTAGTTGATAACTGAAGTGAACACAGATGTCTGATCTGTACTTCAAATGAAGGCAGGCTTTCCCAATGCCATTTTTAACTGTTCTGAACTACTTTTAGAACCCATTTTTCTAAAAAAAAAAAAATATGATGCCAAAGGGGAAGGTGGATAGCCAGTCTCTTCTTTTAAACACCTGTATTGATCATCAGTTGTGACATAGGCACATTTACATTTATATAAAGGTAATCAAACTGTATTAACAAGTTAAAATTAACAAACATTATGCGTCATATATATTGTACATATCATATAACCTAAGCAACATTACATAAATTATTGAATTCCTACCCATTATTTTAAAGAAGCATTTTTATTAAACCACCACTTACAATATAAGCAATCATACATTTATATAAATGAAGACAAACCACACCGATACAATCCTAGTCACAAGCATTTTACATCACAAACCATACTGACACACTCAAGTTGCAAACATTATGCATCACTTATAATCTACCCAATCATTTTCAAACATTACATAGCTCATTTACGTCCTGTCTTCTTTTAAACCTTATTCCTCACCTGTATATATTGTTCTCACAATTCCCATTTTTTCCTGTGTAGTTTGCTCCTACCTTTTACTAAAGATCTCAATTCTAGTTGTTTTATTTCTGTTACTATACTCACTACTTCTAATATAGCTGGTTTAGATTTTGATTTCCATTTTCTAGTAATTGCTTTTTTGGCAGCCACCATACAAGGCCATACCACATCTAGGCAATTCTGATTCTGTATCATAGCTCATTAAAATCATGTCCCTCATCACACCAATCTGCCCACCCAGCATCTCCAACCGTGCACCCCACAGGGAATCCTTAAGGTCCACCAACTCACTGGACTCTCAGAAAATACAATCCCAAGTATCTCTTTCTTCCCACTCACACCTCCAACATTTGCTGTCTACCCGAGGAAAAATTCTCTGGAGTTTACTTGGGGTATAAAATATCTATGCAAACATTTCCAAGCAACAATCCTAAATCTTCTAGGTTTTCTTGCATATCTGGGAAAGATACATATATCTTCCCATTGCTTGTGAATTATTTATCCAATCTCTCTTCCCAATCCTTTTTATCCTCCTCTTGATTGATTGTTATAGTTACAAACAGTATTTTATGTGCTCTATTAATTATTCCTTTTTTAATGGCAGTTTATGCTCTACATTGTACTACAAACTCTACCAGTGATGGTCTTTTGTTTAGGACCCCCCTATTTCTTTCTCTTGGCCTATACCTCTGATGATAGGGAAGGCAGTCTTCTAAACTGCAGTCCAAATAAATTCTTTGTGTTTTCCCATTCTATCATGTTTGCCTTACGAGTTATTTGCTCCCAATACCTTGGTTCCTTTCTCAGATTTCTCCAATAAATTCCGTCGCCCTTTTCCCTACTGTCTATATCCCTAATTGCAGTCATCCCTATCGGCAGAATCTCCTTTCTCCATTCCTGTGGATGGCTTAGTTCTTAGTATACTTTCTGCTACTTTATGGATATAATATTCTGCATTATTATTGGTGGACAGCCAGACTTTGGGTCAAATTTAAAGCCGTTGCAGGGTGGGACAGAGATGCTGCAACAGCCACTGTGAATTATTTGAATGTCCCTTTTTCTGGAAGGTTCATTGTTTCTTCTGGAACCTTCCTGCTACTTTTTTCTTAAAACTCTGCTTGTTATGCTTCTTAAAAGAGGAACCATAAGCCTGAGCAGTCTTGGACGGGGGCTTAAACATCTGAGTAACAGCTTGAAATTCCCACTTTCATCGAATTGTTTGAGCACTTGGTTATTAAGACCAAACCAAACCTCCTTACTCAAAGGAGAATTCAATACTTCAGATTTAACATCTTCAGAATACTTCTGGTTTGGATCCAAGCAAAATGTCTCATCACAGTAGCACAATTACTTGAGAAACAGCAGCAAAGACGATTTCAGAGACGACTCACCTTCTAAAGCTGGCATAAAATTTTCAATATACGAGCGTAATAATTCAGAATTCTGAAGGCTAAAGTAACAGAGAAATAAATTATCTTCCAAAACCTGTCACAATTTTTCCATCCTTGTCAGAAGTTGAAAGAGCATCATTTACCAGGGTGGTTGCTGGACTCCACATTGCAGCTATCTGTTGTATCTGACCCAGGATGAGAAAACAAATACTTGTAAAGCCTGAGGAACTTGATAAAGTCTGTCTGCCTTTTCAGGGGCTGCAGATTGACTATTAGACATATTGCAGACAATATCATAAATATCCTCCAGTGCTGGCAAAAGTGGAAGATTAGGAGTAGATTGTGTTAAATTACCATGCATTCATAGGAGATAACTAGGCTACCGGCTTAAGGGCCTTTATAAGCTTAGTCAATATAACCCAACACGTGGCTCCTAAAGACAAGAGAATAGCATGGATTTGTGCCTGTGCATGGAGTATCCTACAGATCGCCCCTGTCCATAAGAGACATAGGCACTACCCCAAGTGTGAATCTGCAATTTCCTTTCCACTGATCCAAACTGCATTTGAAAAGGGCCAGAGAAGGGCTCTGCTTAATGTGAATAGGAAGCCTGTTCCAAGAAAGTAGCAATCTTTGAGACACACATCTCTCTCTTCAGTATGCTTTTCTTGATTCACTAAGTTTAGATCCCTAGATTGGGTGACTCTCACGCTGTCTGACTTGCGAAAGTGTAGCAGCTCCATCAGGGCTGGATTTATGAATGCCTAGTAAGTCAGGCATGGGTAACCCCTTAATAGTTAGTAAGGGATAGAGTAAAGGGATAGGGCTTTCAGTCTGTCCACATAGTTGATTTTATTTACACCCTGGATTTATTTATTTTTTTTGTGAGGAATCTTTGAGGTTGCTGCAGCTGCTGTAAGTGCCTAGTCAAGTACATGCCAAACAGCGCACTGTACTCAGGTATTGGTCTAAGGAGGGCTGATTACAGCAGGACTATAATTTCCTTGGATCTGGATACAACAGCTTTACTTATAAGTTGTGCCACATAAAAGGACCTCCTCACCACTGTGAATACATGGCAGTCAAAGTCAGGCTACTAATTTGTGTAACTCAATCTCTCACCTTTGAGCCTAGTCTTAGGGGTGTGCTACTGATGTTGTAATTTGCAGGGGTATTTGACTTCCCATAGGGTATGATAATGCTTTTTCCCCCCCATTTAGTTTTAGGCCATGGTTCTGGCACCAATCATTTGCCTGATCTAGACCCTCATGAAGGATACCTACACATTGGCGGATTCAACGACTGCCCCCAGCTTGCAGTTGTTGGCAAACGCTGTCATGCAGAGGCCCTCCACATTAGCCTTGACTTCAGAGATGTATATTCTGAACTGGAGTGGTCCTAGCATGGAGCCCTGTTGCACACCACTAGTAACTAGCCTCTTGCTCGATACTGATTTACCCACTTTACTCACAGGTGTCCTGTCTGTGAGGCAACTGAATATTTACTGGTGACAAAGGTTCACAGGTGTGTACTAGGCCATCGGCCCTGGAGCCTTTACAAGCCTAGCCCATAGAAGTGCCCTGGCATCATGCGCCGTTAGTTCCCGGTGCCTATCAAGTAGAGCCACTGGAGTGATTCCCGGGGTGAACTTTCGATTTCCCATCCACTCATCAAGATTTTTCTTCAAAAGGTCCAGTGAGGTGCTCTGCTCGACATGTATAGGAAGTCTATTCCAGAGCATGGGCAGTCTCTGGGTTATGAACCTGTCCCACCAGCATGTCTGTTGATTGTGGTAATGAGACTGAGGTTCCTGAAGCGTGTGGTGCGGAAGGATTGGAATTTCTTTAGGTGTAACATTTCTAACAGAGCTGGGTCAGACATGGCTTTGTAAGTCAAGCAGAGATCTTCTCTTAATAGATGATATGAGACAGAGAGAAAAGCTGGGAGTTTTTTTGAATCTGTCCATGTACGGCATGTGTTTAAGGCCTAGGATCCTCTTCGTGAGGTACTTTTGTGGCCTTTCCAGCTGTTGCAGGTGTTTAATGAACTACATGCCTAATGGGGCATTATATTCGATGATTGGACTAATGAGGGAAGAGCAGAGAGAGATGATGACCTCTTTCTAGGGATTTATGCCCAGTTTTTTGAGTTTATTTATAATACCAGAGTGAGAAATTTTCTCCTTTAACAATTCATATTATTTCTTCAAGGAGGAAGGAATATCAGCTAGCTCCCACTGAAACATTTTGTTCATCCTAGAAACCACATTCAGAAAATGAAAATTCATCAGTGGGAGACACTGAGGAAACACTTTCCTCTGAACCAGAATCTGGGCAGAAAAAAAAAACAGCATATACCCCTGTCCCCCTCATCTTTAACTGACAGGGAATCCCCAGAAACTGAGGTGACTGATCTATTTTTTGACAAAAGTTCCAGTCACTTTCAAAAAGGGATTGGGGGATGGCATAATGGTTGAGGTGTTCCCTTCTTAGACACTTACAGGGTTTGATTCTCACCTCTGAATGGAAAACTGACTAGGCTTAAAATGGCCTGCAAGGGCAGCTAACCTAGTACTTACCTATGAATATGCAAGGATTTAACATCTGCAATAAATCCTTAGCCAAAGTAATAAAATCTCTCTTATCAACTGAAAAACTATCTTGAGGAAGATAATTGTTTAACTTTTGTTGTCTTTCCCATGCCCACAGAGGGCAACTTAATAGCCAAAGAGAACATGGCTAAATGCTGTTCCATGGTGGCTGAAGGGATTACAGCAAAGGACTATGCAGCCAAAAATGAATGGTCTGAAGAAACAGTAATGACCACGCCAAAGTCACCCGCCAGCAGCTGAAGAATTAGCTGTGCCTGCTATGTTGGCAAGGGTTCCTTGCAGGTTCACTTTTTCTTGGTCTGGGAGAAGATAGAACTGAGAGACTGGAAAGCTGTTCCATAGTTCTGCTGAGAATGAAGCTTGATCTATAGTTTGTGCTGCTGGCAAGTTGTCAAAGAAACTGTTCACAAGCATCTCACACACACACACACACACACAAACAAGTCCCTGTAATGACACAAGAGCACTAACTACATAAAACCACTTTTCATTTCATGATAAAAGTGACCCATTTAAGCTCTAGCAGTTAAGAGCTAAAAAAAGAAGTTATGTACCTACCATAAAGTTCCATGTTTGTGTCCTCTCTCACCCTTCTTTCTTTCTGGAAGGGCTCAGAGATGAGACTCGGCTCTGACTCTGCCAATACACTAGCGCAAAGTCTCTCCCTTGGCTCGTGGCTCAATACCTATCCCATAATTGATTGGAGTAACCCTCAGATCTTGTTTGCTGTTAGCCATAAAAAGAATGCATATTCCTATTCACATAACATGGGAAATTAAAAAAAAAAAAAATATATATATATATATATATATATATATATATAACCATATATATATATATATATATATATATATATAAATAAAACACATATAAGAGGAAAAACAACCAATTTCAGAGGAACTCTCTCAGTAGGAGGAAAGAAAAGTGTTATCTGAGTCCTCTAGGAGCATTGGCTGGGGTGAAGGAGGGAGGTACATAAGAAAGAAGGAGAAGAAAGGACAACAAACATGGAACGTTATGATAAGTACATAATAAGAAGTTATGTACCTACCATAACGTTCCATGTTAGTTGTCTTCTCTCGCCTTCTTTCTTGCTGGATGGGTTCAGAGCCGATCCTCGGCTCCGACTCGGCACTTGCTAAGCTCGAGAGCTAATTTTACCAGCTCGAGGCAACCCTATATCCCATGATGCAAGGCGTGACTACCCCAGATCTCGTTTGGTAGCTATGAAAAAACCCTGCCAGTAACCTTCTTCCCAAAAAGGAAGAAGAGGAACTAAATGTGGAAAGAAAACAAAGCAAATAACCACTAGAGACTAGTGACACTTCCTACTGGGGGCCCATAGAAAGAATGAACCGTACCCAGAGAAGAGTACAACTTCAAGGTCTGTCCAGGTTAGGGGGAAGGAGGGAGGGACGCAAGAAAGAAGGCGAGAGAAGACAACTAACATGGAACGTTATGGTAGGTACATAACTTCTTTATGTTAAGTTGTCAAACTCGCCTTCATTCTTGCTGGATGGGACCGCGTCCCTAGCACCTCTATCCTGGGTGGCTCAATGGAACAGACTCTTGAGAACTGTGGAACCAAACCTAGCCCTGTCCCTGGAGGCCAAGTCCAATTTGTAATGAGAGACAAAGGTGTGAGGAGTGGCCCAAGTGGCTGCCGCACAAATGGTGTCAATAGGTAGCCTATCCTGAAATGCTGTAGAAGTGGCTAGGCGTCTGGTAGAATGTGCGTTTGGTTTCGAGGGCAGTTGCTTGCCCCTAAGGAGATACACATGAGAAATGGTAGAAGACAGCCATCTGGATAAGGTCACCTTGGAGACTGGAAGACCTTTACTGTTTTCTGCATAAGAAAGAAACAGTTGATCAGATTTTCTGAATTGTTTAGTTCTGTCCAAGTAATATCTGAGTTGGCGATGGACATCCAAACAGTGAAGTTTCTGTTCCGCCCTGTCAGAATAATTAGGGAAAAAAACTGGCAATTCAATAGATTGGTTAATATTCGTCTGGGAAGCAACCTTGGGCAAGAAAGATGGATTAGTTCTTAAAGATACTCTATCTTTGTGGAAAACCAAGTATGGGGGACGGACACAGAGAGCATGAAGTTCAGACACCCTCCTGGCTGAAGTAACAGCAACCAGAAAAATTGTCTTCCAGGAAAGAAATTTTAATGAGCATGTAGCAGCCGGTTCAAAGGGGGGCAGAATCAAGGATGCCAGCATTAAATTCAGGTCCCATTGCAGAGGGGGATCTTTGATTGGGGGTTTCAGTAGAAAAATCCCTCTAAGAAAAGCTTTGCAAAGTATGTGAGACATTATGTTTTGATCCGCTAAGCCAACATGAAAATTTGAGATCGCTGCCAGCTGGACCTTAACTGTCGATGAAGAAGAACCCGATTGAAAAATCTCAGCTAGGAAGTCCAAGACTGACTGCACTGGAGCAGTAAAGGGATCTATGTTCCTGGACTTTGCCCAGAAGGAAAAACGCTGCCATTTACTAGCATAAATCCTTCTGGTAGAGGACTTTAGAGAAGCTACTATGATATCTCGCACAGGATTAGAAATCATAGGGAGCCTGGCTAAGGAAGGAAGTGGAGCAACCAAGCAGTGAGGTTGAGAGAATGAATGGCCTGGTGCAGATGACCCGAATGGTGGGTCAGAAGATCTGGAATTGGATCCAGATGCCAAGGCTGAACCAAGAGATGACGATGTAGGGATGGAAACCAAATTTGTCGAGGCCAGTAAGGTGCAATGAGAATCAACTTGGCTCTCAAGACGGTAGCTTTCTGAATCACTTGAGGTATCAGCGGGAATGGAGGAAAGGCATAAAGAAGTCCCCGGGGCCAATCCTGGGTTAGAGCGTCTCTGGGGGGAAGGCCTGGTAGTGGAAAGAGTGAGAAGAAGTCTGGGCATTTGCTGTTTTGGGGTGTAGCAAAAAGGTCGCAGCAAGGGACGCCCCACTTCTGAAAAATCTCGTCCACTACTGATTGTTTGAGACACCACTCGTGTGGCATGAGAATAGCTCTGCTCAGCCTGTCCACTAAGAAGTTGGATTTCCCGGGGATATGCATTGCTATCAGAAACCGATGAGAGGAGATTGCCCATTGCCAAAGTCTGAGAGCTTCTCGACACAGTGGATAGGACCTGGTCCCACCCTGTTTGTTGATATACCAGACTACGGACATGTTGTCCGTCTGAACTGCAATAGTCCCTAAAGGAAGAAAGTCGCTGAGGGCTTGCAACGTTAAAAGCACTGCTCTCATCTCTAGGACGTTTATGTGCAGATGGTATTCTATGGGTTGCCAAGTCCCGTGGACCATCCTGCCCTGATAATGCCCCTCCCACCCGATCAGAAAGGCATCCGAAGTGACTGTGGCAACCGGGCTTGGGGGAACAAACAGTTGGCCTTGATGGAGTTGCGGAGAAGACATCCACCAGGTTAGGTGACTCTTGCAAGATTGCGTCACGAAGATCTCGTGGCGCATGGGAAGCTGCTGAAAGGACCACTTGGTGAACAACATCCACTGCAGAAGACGCATGTGGAAGCGAGCTAAAGGAAGCAGTACGATGGCCGCAGCCATAAGACCTAGCACCTTCAGGACAAATCTGGCCCTGATCTTTTTGCTGAGTAGTATTATCCGAACATACTTTTGGATGTCCAGAATTCTTTGGTTTGTGAGTCTTGCTGACATCCCGACAGTGTCTAATTCTGCGCCTATAAAGGTAATAGATTGGCAAGGAGACAATGAAGATTTTTCGAAGTTTATAGAAATCCCTAACTGGTTGCAGGTGTGAAGAGTGTAGTCTCTGGCCTTGAGAAGTTGATGCCTGGTGGTGGCAGAGAGGAGCCAGTCGTCTAGATACGGAAACACCTGGAATCCTTGACGTCTCAGGTGAGCCGTGACCGCTGCCATACATTTGGTAAACACTCTGGGGGCTGTAGTGAGACCAAAGGGTAGGGCTCTGAATTGAAAATGACTGGTCCCCAGCCGAAAGCGGAGAAACCTTCTGGAGCGCCTGTGAATTTTTATGTGATAGTACGCATCCTGAAGGTCTATTGAGCACATCCAGTTGTCCTTGCCCAAAAAGGGTAGAATGGACTGAAGCGTGACCATCCGGAACCTTGCCTTCTTGACAAACTTGTTTAGTTTGCTGAGGTCTAAAATTGGTCTCCAATCTCCCATCTTTTTGGGAACCAAAAAGAATCTTGAGTAGATTCCGGATCCTACTTGGTCTGCTGGCACTAGTTGGATGGCTCTTTTTGCTAGGAGCTTTGATACCTCCAGCTTTGCCAACTCCCTTAGACCGGGTGAAACGTCTGGAAGGGATTGATGAGGAACGGGATATCTCTCGAAAGGGATATTGTAACCCTCAGATATGATCGACTGTACCCATTTGTCTTGAGAAAGGGAATGCCAGGCTGTTGGGTACAGAGACAATCTTCCCCCGACTGCCTCCAAGGGTGGACAGTCGGGCAACACCTCAGGGATGCTGGAAGGGTTTATCAGAGAGAGGCTCTCTGCTACCCTGATTCTGCGGACCCCCTCTGCCCCTAGGGCGGCGTCTGTCGTTATTACCCCCTCTGCCTCTGGGGGTAAACTGACCACGTGCGTCCGGCGTGACTCCCTGAGATTTACGGAACCACATTTTCCCTCCCTTCTGACCTTTGGGATAGGGTCTTGAAGGGGTGGAGAAATGGACTCCTACGGCAGAAAGAGTCTTGCCGTCTTGCTCGCACCTGGTCAATGTGTCCTTCACCTGAGGTCCGAACAAAGCCAAACCATCGAAGGGAGTATTAGTGAAGGACGCCTTAAAGGGATCTGCGAAATTGCAAAGCCGCATCCAGGACTGACGCCTAAGTGCCACTCCTGTGCCTGCGGCTC
Organism: Protopterus annectens; assembly: GCF_019279795.1. Taxonomy (NCBI): domain Eukaryota; kingdom Metazoa; phylum Chordata; order Ceratodontiformes; family Protopteridae; genus Protopterus; species Protopterus annectens. The sequence continues at coordinate 6,713,695 of NC_056749.1, forward strand.
TACTCGCCCCATCGGCTGCATAAGAAATGAGCCGCATGGAGGAGTTAGCTATAGAATTTAGGATTCCGAGCTGTGAGGCAATCTTTTCTTGAGCCCCAGCAGCTGACGGATCCTGAACTACCTCACCTAGTTCCTTGAGAATATCTCTCTGAAGCTGGGTAAAGTGACAGAGATAGTTCAGAGAGCGCATAGCGAAGGTCGCTGAAGAAAAAATCCGCTTACCGTACCTATCCATGGTCCTAGAGTCCTTGTTAGGAGGATGGACAGGTACAGAAGGATCGGCAAGTTCCTTCTTGGTGGCAGCCGCCACCACCATGGCATCAACAGGGACACCCTTGGTGAGAAACTGTCTGTCTGCGGGGGCCGTGATGAATTTAGAAGGCCTCCTGGGGACTGGTTCCACAGAATCCAGGGCCGCCCATGCCTTTCGAGCCACCACTTCCATGAGCGGGTCGAAAGGCGGAGACACCCAGGAGGTGGAGGGTCGAGATCCAAAAGCCTCCAGGTATACCGACTCATCCTCGGAGGGGTTAATGGAAGGCCAGTTCCCCCTCTGCTTAAGGAGTTCCAGGATGTCTGAAAAGGAGACATCCTCAGAGGGGGACCGTGGGGAACCCTCCGACTCATCTAAGTCGGTATCTGATGTCGTAGACTCAGGGGAGTCTGTGTGCTTCCTCTTGCACGTCCTCTTACATGGGGGTTCTCCCGAAGGATCAGGAGAAACCTCGGAAGAGGAAGTTCTTCCCAATGTGGAAACCTGGGGCGATGGATCTCTGGGTCCGGGAGCAAGAGAATGGGAAGAGACATCGACAGGCACCGAAGAGGGAGGAGCTAATGGAATTGACCGTTGACTCAGCTCCGGGGCTAGAACACTCCTCATCACCTCAAAGGCTCCTCTTCCAGGGAGGCCAGAAGACTCCCGCTCCGAAGAAACAGGAATCCCTGGTCCCGCCAAAAGAGAAGGCTCCGAGGCCGATGTCGGTGCCGAGCTCACCAATGCCGAAGCTCCAAGAGGGAGAGCAGGGTCGGACAAGGGTCCGATGCCACTCGCCCCCCTCGGAGCCGACAAGGGAGACCCGACGACCGGATCCCTCCAAGGAAGGTCTCATGGAGGAAATCAGAGTCGAAGACGACAGAGCCGACAGGGGAGGTATCGGCTCCGGCGCACCCACGGTCAACGTTCCGAGAATCTCCGGCTCTGAACTCTGAAGGAGAGTCGGAGGAGGAATTTCAGGGGGATTAAGGATAGCGGTCGTCTGCTGAGACGGGCTATGGAGCATCTGGGCCAGTGCCTGTGACTTCAGCAGTCTACTTACCACCCTCTCCAAGTCATGGTCTGACAGCCTGGAAGACCTTGAAGATCGGCTCCGATGGCTCCGCTCCGAAAACAGAGGAGATCCCGGAGCCGAGCGAATCAACTCCAGGGAAGGGGACCGAGATCTCTTCTTGGAAGGAGCCATCGGAGCCGAAGACCCTTCGGTTCCAGTTGGAGCCGACAGCTTATCGGCACCAGTCCTGGTCAAAGATACGTCGGCTCCGTCCGGAGCCAACAGCGGTGCAAGTGTATCGAAGCCAGCCGGCACCGATACCACCACCTCAAAGATAGAAAGATCGGCTCCAGCCGGAGCAGATCTCGACAAAGAAGGAGTCGGAGCCACCGCCGAAGGCTTAGGAGCAACAGCCTGGGCTTTAGGTGGCTTAGAGGGCTTTCCCGACCCAGTCTTGGTCGGGGAACCCTCTGGCTTCAACAAGCCATGTAGGATTAATTTGTTCCTATGATCCTGCAGGACTCTCTGGCTGAAGGAGTGACAAATAGCACAGGAGTCCTGCAGGTGTAGAGGCCCCAGGCAGTACACACAAGAAGTGTGACCGTCTGTCAGAGACATCTTCTGACAGCATGAGTCACACTTCTTGAAGCCTGAGACCTTTACTTCTTTGGACATGGTATGCCCAACACACACAATCCAATCACACAGTTAGCTAATGAAAGGAGGAGAACTAATTAACACACCCACACTTCATGACAGAAAAAATAATGGAAGGGAGGTTTAAGGCCTGAAGGGAGGAAAAACTATCACTAATATAAAGGAGAAAGGGAATATAGGGCTAAGGCAGATATACTAGCTAACCCTGACTATTAAAGAAAGAGAAATAGGAAATTTGGAATTTTTTTTTTTTAACTGACTTTAGTACAAAAATACTAAAACTTTACCTGAGCTGGTAAAAGGAGACCTCTTCGCGAAGCGGCAAACGAGATCTGGAGTAGTCACACCTTGCATCATGGGATACAGGGTTGCCTCGAGCTGGTAAAATTAGCTCTCGAGCTTAGCAAGTGCCGAGTCGGAGCCGAGGATCGGCTCCGAACCCATCCAGCAAGAATGAAGGCGAGTTTGACAACTTAACATCTTATGTTATGTTGTCCTTTTCACCTTCTTTCTTACTGGATGGGACAGTGTCCCTAGCACCATCTTCCTGGGTGGCTCACGGGACTACACCTTTGAGCACTGTGGACTCAAAAGAAGCTCTGTCCCTGGAGGCCAAATCTACCTTATAATGAGTAATAAAATTATGGGTGCTGGTCCATGTAGCAGCTGCACAAATGCTGTCCATAGATAATCTGGCATAGTAAGGGGAGGATGTGGCTAGAGCTCTAGTTGAGTGGCCTTTTATTTTGAAAGGTAAACGTCTATTGTTTGAAGTGTATATAAAGGTAATACAACTGGTAAGCCAATTTGAAAGTTTAACTTTTGAGACTGGTTTGCCTGGCTTTGCTCGAGAGAAGGAAATAAATAGCTGGTCTGTTTTCATGAAATCGTTGGTTTTATGTAAATAAAATCTCAGTTGTCTATGTACATCCAGCTGATGTAGTTTGTATTCTGCCTTGTTGGTATGATTAGAAAAGAAAACTGGAAGTTCAATAGACTGGTTCAGATTGGTTTGTGAGCAGATGTTTGGAGCGAAAGATGGATTAGTCCTCAAAGATAGTTTTATCCTTATGAAAGATTAGGTATGGTGGCTTAAATGATAGAACTTGCGACTCCGAGACTCTTCATGCAGATGTAAGGGCCACTAACAAGATGGTCTTCCAAGAGAGAAACTTTAGATTGCATGAAGAAGCAGGCTCAAAAGGGGGTAAAGTTAGGTAAGTAAGAACAAAATTTAGGTCCAAAGTGAGAAAGGTTCCTTTACGGGAGGTCTCAACAAACAAGTTCCTTTTAAAAATGCTTTACACAGCCTGTGACACATGAGATTAGGAGTGTATTCACTGATGTTGTCTTCTTCTTTTGGCTGCTCCCATCAGGGGTCGCCACAGCAGATCAACTGTTTCCATTTCTTCCTGTCCTCTGCATCTTGCTCTGTCACACCAACCACCTGCATGTCCTCTCTCACCACATCCATAAACCTTATCTTAGGCCTTCCTCTTTTCCTGTTACCTGGCAGCTTCATCCTTAGCATCTTTTTCCCAATATACTCTGCATCCTCCTCAGCACATGTCCAAACCAACGTAATCTTGCCTCTTTGGCTTTGTCTCCAAACCTTCCAACCTGGGCTGACCCTCTAATATACTTATTCCTAATCCTGTCCATCCTCGTCACACGCAGTGCAAATCTTAACATCTTCAACTCTTGCCACGTCAAGCTCGGACTCCTGCCTTTTTGTCAATGCCACTGTCTCCAACCCATATAACATAGCTGGTCTCACTACCCTCTTGCAGACCTTCCCTTTCACTCTTACTGGTACTAGTCTGTCACAAATCACTCCTGACACTCTTCTTCACCCACTCCATCCTGCCTGTACTCTCTTCTTCACCTCTCTTCCACACTCACCATTACTCTGAACTGTTGATCCCAAGTATTTAAACTCATCCACCTTCGCCACCTCTACTCCCTGCATCCTCACCATTCCTCTATCCTCCCTCTCATTCATACACATATATTCTGTCTTAGTCCTGCTGACCTTCATTCCTCTTCTCTCTAGAGCATATCTCCACCTCTCCAGGGTCTCCTCCACTTGTTCCCTACTCTCACTACAGATCACAATGTCATCTGCAAACATCATAGTTCACGGGGACTCCTGTCTGATCTCGTCTGTCAACTGTACATCACCATTACAAATAAGAAAGGGCTCAGAGCTGAAACTTGATGTAATCCCACCTCCACCTTCAATGCATCAGTCACTCCCACCACAGACCTCACCGCTGTCGCACTACCCTCGTACATATCCTGTACCACACTTACATACTTCTCTGACACTCCCGACTTCCTCATACAATACCACAACTCCTCTCTAAGCACCCTGTCATATGCTTTCTCTAAATCCACAAAGACACAATGCAACTACTTCTGACATTCTCTGTACTTCTCTGTCAACACTCGCAAAGCAAACATCGGATCTGTAGTGCTCTTTCCTGGCATGAAACCATACTGCTGATCACTAATCATCATCTCCCTTCTTAACCTAGCTTTCACTACACTACTCTTTCCCATAACTTCATGCTGTGACTGATCAATTTAATCCCTCTGTAGTTATGACAGCTCTGCACATCACCCTTATTCTTAAAAATCGGTACCAAAATACATTTTCTCCATTCCTCAGGCATCCTCTCTCTTTCCAAGATTTCATTAAACAATCTAGTTAAAAACTCCACTGCCATTTCACCTAAACACCTCCATGCTTCCACAGGTATGTCATCTGGACCAACAGCCTTTCCGTTCTTCATCTTCTTCATAGCTATCCTCCTTGCTAATCCACTGCACTTCATGATCGCCGATGTGATAATTGGAAATTGTAGCTAATTGGACTTTAATTGTAGCTGCAGCACAGCCTTGCACTTTCCACTCTTCTGGCCTTTAGGATAAGGTCTAGAAGGTACGGCAAACAAGAGTTTTCCCTTCCTGCTCGCATCTGGTGAGTGTGTCCTTAACTTTTGGTCCAAAGAGTGAGGAACCATCAAAAGAGGCATTGGTAAAGGTAGACTTGAAAGGTTCTGCAAAATTGCACAAACACATACAGGAGGGTCTCCTAAGGGAAACTCCTGAACCTGCAGCTCTACTTGCTCCATTGGCTGCACAGGAGATCAGTCTCATGGAGGAGTTAACTATGGAAGTTAAGGTGGATAAGCTGACAGGTCACTTTTTCAAAGACTCCCACAGCTAATGAACCTTGTAGAATATCTCCCAACTCCTTCAAGAGATTTCTTTGAAGTCTTGTAAAATGTGTGAGATAGTTCAGCGATCTGAGGGTGAAAGTCGCTGACGAGAAGACACACTTCCTGTATCTGTCCATCATTCAAGAATCCTTATTTGGTGGATGGACAGATGAGGACATCTCAGAGAGATCCTTCTTGGTGGCAGCTGCCACCACCATAGCATCTACAGGTACACCTTTTGAGAGAAAATCCTTATCCAAAGGAGCTGGCAGGAACTTATTTAGCCTCTGACGGAATGGCTCCATAGTGTCTGGTGACTCCTATGCCTTTCGACTAACCAAATCCATAAGCTCATCAAAAGTCAGAGAAACCCAGGAGGCTGAAAGTTGAGATCCGAAGGTCTTCAGGTACACCAACTCCTCATCAGAAAGGTTAATGAGTTTCCAGCTGCCTCTCTGTTTTAGGATCTCTAGGATATCTGAGAAAGAGATATCTTCAGCGGATGACCGTGAGGACCCTTCTGCTTCTTCGACGTCAGTGTCAGAAGTGATAGACTCATCAGGGGAGTCTACATGCTTCCTCTTGCATGTCCTCTTCTGAGGCGGCTCCTCATACGGGTAAGTCTGGGGATGTCTTGGAAGAATGGGGCTTGCCCGATGGAGCTTCCTAAGGTCCTGAATCTCTGCTGTCCTGTGGATGGGATGGTTCCAAAGAAGACGCCGGTGCTTGAGGAGGGAGAATGCCAGTATCCATGAGTAGAGCTGTAGGAGGGGATAGCACACTCCTCATCACCTCAAAGGCCAATCCCTCCGATTCCAAGGACACCTCCGGTCCCGAAGAAGCAGATGAAATCCCCGGCCCCAAGGGAATCAGCTCCGAGGCTGATGTAGGAGCTGAGCTCACCCATGCTGATGCACTAAGGGGCAAACACGGAACCCAAGAGACTTGGATCCGAGACTCCCCTGGAGCCGACTAGAGAACTACGCCTCCCTGACACTCCGGACGGCACCGAAAGTGTCTGAGCAGGCAACGGTTCCGAAGAGTCATGAAGGAGTCTCGGAACTGAAGGATCAACCATAAGAGATATCTGGCACTTCGGCTCCGAAGATCCAGCTTGGCTCGGAGGAGGAATAGTGGATGTAGTCATCTTGGATGGCTCCGACACCAGTGGGGTCGGAGCAGAGAACAATTTTCCCAGCACTGGCAACTTCAAAAGCCTGCACACCACCCTGTCCATGTCATCATCTGATAAGCTCCTAGAGGACCTGGATGAGGCAGTTGGGGATCGAGACCTTTGAAGAACAGGGGATGTCAAAATTGGAGATACCAGTTCTAATTCAACGGACCGGCTGAGAGTAGTAGTCTCTATCGACTCCTTAGTCTTTGGAACCAATGAGCTAAATTTGTCGGCACCGATTATCTCCGGTTCTGAAGGCGGTGGAGCTGAGGAGATAGATTTTTCAGGTCAGTTTATGTATTTTCTTTGGAGGCTCTGAATGAGCTAAGGAGGAGGATGAAGAGGAAGGTCACTAGAAGTTGGAGAAGTCTGTAAAGCTTCATCAAAAGCAGGCTTTATTAAACCTAAATTAGTTTGTTTTTCCTCTCATGTAACACCCGAGAGCTGAAGGAGTGACAAAAACTGAAAGTGAATAGCTCCTAAGCAGTACATGCACACACTGTGCCCATCAGTTATAGACATTTTTTGGGAGCATTGTTGGCATTTCTTGAACCCAGAGCGCTTGGGTTCCTTATCTCTGGACCCTTCAGACATGTTCAACAGCAAAGAATAAGAACTGCAATAAGAAATATTGCACCAAAATTTACCTTAAAACAAACACACAGCAAAAAAACAGAACAGGGAAAACACATCACTACCCTCTAAGTTAAATGAGCGCTAGTCCCTCTAACTTAAACGGACCTAGCTGAGCTGACAGGAAACAAATGACAAACCCTCTAATTAAAATGGGTTACTTTTAGCTAACTCAAATGAGCTAAAAGAGAAATACACAAATTACCACAAGACTGACAGGTATAGGACAGGCCTAGGGAGAAATGACGGCCAATAAACAACAACACAACAGGCGATAAACGAATTATACCAAAAACCTATAGGAAGGATAAACTGCCTAAACTAAGATCTACAACAACTCTAATAATAAGATTTTGTCAAAAGCAGCTATCAATAATGAAACTGAAAAACACTTAGCCACGGCCAAGGAGACAGCATCTGAACTCGTCAGGCGGAAAATGAGATCTGAGGGTTACTCCAACGCATTATGGGATAGGTATTGAGCCACGAGCCAAGTGAGAGACTTCGAGCTAGTGTATTGGTCGAGTCGGAGTCAAGTATCGGCTCCAAACCCATCCAATAAGAAGGAAGGTGAGAGGGACAACATAACATCCAAAGGTACACTGTCTGATAGACCAGCAGGTCCTGTAAAAATAATACACACACACAGACACAAACATGGCCGGTATTCTAAGACACACACAGCACCTTTTCACATAATTTATTTATTTTACATTTGTTGACCGGGAGAGTCCAACTGGATTACAAGTCCATTTTCAATGGAGGCCCGGGGGGGAGAAAAGCTCCAAGAGAACAATTTTTTTTATAAAACATAGCTTTAAGGACAGACTTTTGACATACAATTTCCATAGAAAAGACTTTAACATACATATTAACTAACAGACAGGATACATTCGTTCTCTACAATATAACATTAAATTTTAGAAGATATTCTTAAGTTTAGGATTCCTGTGATAGATTTACTATCAGAGTAAAAGCAGAGAGACTTAGAATAAGACTCCGAGAGAGCAGATGATGCTCGCTATAGTTGAGAAGGATAACAAATTGATTCATTATGTGTCTTCACCTGGTTTTAGTTGAGAAGGATAACAAATTGATTTACAATATGTCTTCTCCTGGTTTTAGTTGCTTATGGAGAGCTCAGCATTGCTGGGGTAGTTTTCCCTAACTCCTGGAGAGATGGAATGAGCAGTAGACTAATAGTCCTAAAGTGGGTACAGTACTATGACTGGTTGACCTAGCAGAGTTACTTAAGTTAGGTGAAGTGTTCTAATGAGACATTAGCCAGGGGGGATACAGCAGCACAGTCGATTATTCAAAAAGTGACTTTTAACAAGTTTCTTGAACTGTGATGGGGATGTGTTGTCAGTTATGTGGGCAGGAAGGGAGTTCCAGGTTTTTGCTATACAGTGGCTGTGGACTGCGGTGGTGGTGCTGCGGTAGCGTTGTTGCCTCACAGTAAGATGTCTTGTTCGATTCTCAGCTAAAGAGTCTTCTGTGTGGAGACATGCATGAATGGGCGTACCTTTGTTGAAGGCTGTACATCAGAGCTGGCAACTCGGTACATAAAAATCTATTGCCAATCATTAGTGGACCGGAGTTCCGCTGTGACGACCCTTAACCGGGAAAAAGCCGAAAGATACAGCAACAAGTGGCTGTGGACAGACTTACCAGCTTCATTGTGATATTTGGTTACTTTGAGGAGGTTCTGTGTGCTAGCCCTCAAGGGCCTGGCGGTTGTATAGGGTTGCAAAAGATTTTGTAGGGCTGGGGTGTTTTCAGAGTTCTGTATTATTTTGTGGGCTACTGATAGTTGATTGAGTTGAAGTAGTAGTGGTAGTTCTAGCCAATTGAGTTTTTTTTAGGCATTCACAGTGATGTGTTCTGATGGGAGAGGAGGTAGCAAATTTGGCTTATTATAACTATCATCAAGTTTGTTTTAGGTTGGATTTGCGGAGATTTGTAACCATGGGGGAGGCATAAATTAGGGTGGACAGTAGGAGAGTCCTCGCTATTGTAGTTTTGGAGTGGTCAGTGAGGAATTTTTTTATTGCGATACAGTAGGCCAAGTTTATGTACTTTTTTTATGGCTATAGAAATAGGTAGGTCAAATCTAAGGTGATTATCTATTTCAACCCCTAATAGTTTGGTATGATTTGTGGGGGTGATTGTGGTCTTGTTAAATGAGGAGATGAAGAAAGAATCAGTGGGAGGTGTGGCTCTGTGGGAGCTAAAGAGTACTATCTTTGTTTTACTTGGGTTCAGAATGAGCCTTTGGTTTGTAATCCAAGTTTCTGCTAGGGAAAAACATTCTTTTGTTAGAAGTGTGTGAAGAGGGTAAAAAGAAGTGGCCCCTGGATGGAGCCTTGGGGTACTCCTAGGGAGACTGGTAGAGAGGGGGAGAGTTGGTTTTGCCACATAACAGCTTGTTTCCTTCCCTCTAGGTGGTTTTTGAACCAGGAGATGTCAGGGGTGGTAAGGTTTAGAGTTGCTACTGAAAGGAGGAGTTTATTGTGGTTAACCATATTGAATGCTTTGGACAAATCAAAGGTGGTGGCAGATACAAGGAGTCTGTTGTTTCTGTGAGTATTGACAATGTTGGTGAATTCTGTTAGTGCGGTGGAGGTGCTATGGAAGGGTCTAAAGCCATGTTGTTGTGTTGTTATTAGATTAGTTTCTTGGAGATATTTCATTAGTCGCGTGTTTATTACCCTCTCTAAAATTTTAGATAAAGGGGGTAGAATGACTATAGGGCGGTAGTTACTGAGTTCCAGGGAGGCTCCCCCTTTAAGTAGAGGGATGATATGTGATATTTTCCATAGCTTGGGTACTATACACTCGGAGATGGATCTGTTAATTAGGATGGAGACAGGATATCATATGGCTTCTGCAGCCAGGTGGAGGTATTCAGCGGGTAATTTATCTGTGGCTAGAGACATTGGTTTGAGCTTGCGTAGTAGTTTTTCAATGGATTTGGTTGGTTCTGGGTGGAAGCTGAACTTGGGGCAATTGTTAGTTGCGGGTGGGGGGTGGATTTGCAGGGGTGGGGATGTTGTCATAGGGTTGGTTGTTTGCAAGGGTCAGGATGGTTTCTGTTAAGTATTTATTAAAGTGAATTGGGATGTCTTCTTGGTTATCATCTATTTTTGGGGTTGGGGTAGTTGTTTAACCTGGTTGTAGAATAGAGTTAATTGCTGCCCAAACTTTTTGTGGGTTGTTCCTGTGCTTATCCTGTAACTTTTGGTAGTAAGAGGTTTTGTCTGTTTTGGTGAGTTTTTTGGCTTTGTTACATAGTTCAACGTATATTTGTTTGTTCAACTGGGATTTACTGTTGAGATAGTTGGTCCAGGCCGTGTTTCTTTTTTTGAGGAGGGATTTTGTGTCTGGAGTTAACCAGGGGGCATATTTAGTTTTAATTGTTGTTGTTCTGGAGGGGGTGTGATGGTTAAGGGTGTTTAAGAAGATAGTATTGAAATACAGTACAGCTTCATCAAGAGGTAGTTTTTTGAAGGGGGGGTCCAGTTGCACATTTTAGGTCGTTTATAAAGTTGGAGCGGTTAAAGTGTTTTTTGTTTCTAATTAGGCACGTAGATATTTGGGTCAGTTGTGGTGATTTTGATCCGAGTAAGAATGTGGCTTGGTGGTCACTCAGGGTGTCTGGTAGACACCCTGCTAAGGATATCAGTGATGGGTGGCATACGAGTATCCAATCTAGAGTGAACTGGTGTTTGGTTCTCTTGTCTGTTCTTGTGGGGGAAGTGATGAGTTGGGTTAGGCCATGTAGGTTAATATGGGAGAGTGGGTTATGACTGGAACAGTTTTGCCAGTCAGTATTAAGATCTCCTAATACTATGCTTTCCTGGGGAAGGGAGTCAGATATACATTCTAGGAGTTTTTCTGTAATGGGGATATTGTTGCCTGGAGGGATGTAGCATCCTGTGATGTTGATGTGTTTACTATCATTAAGTTTTAGTTTTGTTAGAGTGAGTTCAACTTTATCGAGGTCTAGGGTTGTTATGTCTACTTTCTCAAGGATGAGGTGAGATTTATACACTATAACAACCCCCCCCCCCCGTTTTACCTATTCTATCACTACACATTATATTGTAACCTGGTGGAGTGATTTCATTGTTGTGGTTGCCTGGTTTAAGCCAAGTCTCTGTTAGTATGGCTATCTCAGGTTGATAAAAGGAGAGACGTGCACAGGTCATGGACTTTTAGTATACTTCTGACATTTAAATTTAAAATGAGGAGCGTGGATTTGTCTCGGTGGAGTAGGGTATCATTTAGGCTGAGGGTTGGGGCGCCTAGATTTTGTGGGCCTGGGTTTGGGTGTATATCACCACAGCTAATGAGTTGGGTTCTGAGGTAAAAATAGAGTTTGAGTAGTTTGTTTAGGGTCTTAAAGTTCTTTGTATTTGTTTGGGACTGGTAGTGCGATGGCTGTAATCTGTGTGCATATTGGTGAATAAAGAAGGTTTGGTAGTGATATGGGACTAGTTGAGTAAAAGGGTGTGTTGTAATAATGTTAGTGGAAGTAGTTTTTCTTAGTATGTGGATAAAATTAAGTTGTTTTTGGTAGCTGGTGATAGAAGTTAGCAGTGGGAGGGTGGAGACACCTAGGAGCAATAGTAAGAGGTGCATGTATGTGGGTTTGGGTAGTTTGGGCATGGTTTGGTTGGGTCTGGTCATGAGTGAGAGATCTGCTTGGGATGGGGTGGGTGTGGTGGATGATGAGAGGTGTTGTTTGCGACTGTAAGGTAGTTAGATGGAAGACTGTGCTTTACAGGATGTGGAATAGTGGAAGAGAAGGAAATTGGCACAGGGGTGGGGCAGATTCAGTGATTGGTGGTTAGCATGAGGGGAGTGGCTAGGTTTAGTTGAAATGTAGCACTAGTGGGGGCAGGTGGGAAAAGGGGGCAGGGAAGAGAGGGCAGCGGGGCTAACACTAACTCCAACTATATCTCTGGCTTACTTGTTTCTTTTCTTTGTTCACCAAATGTATCTTTTCACTTGTTTCAGTTTATACCAAATGTGTCTGTTTGGCTGTATTGTACTAGTTTAATTTACTTATACCTATGCAGTCACACATGCCTAACTAAAATCCCAGCCTATTCCCAAGGAAGTCCTCCATCATTTGTTAAATCTCCCTTTGCATAAGTGCTGCTGTTTGTCACCCCCCCAACACAAATATTCAAAAATAATACAGAAGCAGTTAAAAGTGTGGAAGGTAGGCCCAAATAGGGACTTGTTTTCCCAGCAATGTACAGAAGAACCTGCCAATAAACTTACTTGTGAAACTCAGGAGGAGAGCTCAAGAGTACCAATGTGAAGTACTGAAGTAATCTGGTGCCCAGGCAGCTGCTTTCTCACTCAGGAGCTTGAGCTAACAGCAGCCTTGGTGCATGTGAGGAAGAAGCCAAAGGCTTTGGAAGAGTGGGTATCTGTTGCATTCTGGGCAAGACATAGCTAAAGGCTACAGTAGCGGTGACTTATGTTGAATCAAGACGGTCTGTAATAGTACAATAACTACAAATAGTGTGCTTTGATGTAATTTATATAGACAAAAAATTAGTCTTTGATAGGGTCATACTAAAAACACTGATCAATAATAAGTTAGAATGACTAGGTATACATCAATAGGACTTGGCGGGACAGATTTGTGTCCCAGAGATTCCCCCATCTGTGGAATAGACTCTCCACGTAAAGCAGAGTATCTCATTAAACCTTTTTAAGCACAACCTGGATAACTGGATGGGGAAAGGAAAGTTGTGTAAGAAATTACCATAACCACAGATGTCCTTCTCTTCCATGTTGCAGTATTCTACTAGTGGGTTTACCCTTCGTCCAATCAGCTTGCCCGGCCAGGTTTCCAAAGCTTTTCCAATTCAATATGAAAAAGCTGTTTTACGGACTGGAGAGTTTTCATTTTCTAGTGGTTTTTGAATATGTGTGTGTTGGGGGGGGGGGGTAATAAACAGCAGCACTTTATGCAAAGTGATATTTAACAAATGATGGAGGACTTCCTTGGGAATAGGCTGGGATTTTAGTTAGGCATGCCTTGCTGTAACAATACCTGAAGAGAAGTCCAAGAAATATCACTCCCCACAGGACTAACTCTACCTGTGCCAAACTCAGTCCAAGCATATAAACTAACATAAAATGCACAGTAGCGATGCAGGCAGTAAACACAGCACTAACCAAAATGCATGAAACAAAGCTGAAAAAAACACTGCTTCATGAACTTTAAAATTCGGATTTATTGAGACACAAACAGAAGATGTGGTAAGCGCTTTCACCTGGATAGGCTTCTTCAGACCAAAAGAACCCCCCCTCTTGTACACCCTTATATGGCAAAAAAGGCACAACTATCATGGTATACAACATAAATGAAGTGCTTATTCTAAAATACATTAACCATTGTAAAATAAAATAAAAACACCTATACCATTCATAAAACATGAATAGAGATGTATAAAAACAAAAAAAACTATATAAATTCATACTAATTGCACAACACTAACAATAAGTCCTCTCATAAAAATGCTCTCATAATATATGCAAAAAGCACAATGTCCATAGAATACAGATGGTTTTGGATGATTTGATTAAGACCAATGTTATTACAAATGAGTTGTATGAATATTTGTTTGTTAGTGATCCCCTCCTGCCAGTGATACAGGGTCTTCCTAAGATCCATAAGGACAGTGTGTGTCCACCCATGAGGCCCATTGTTGTGGGCAGGGGGTGGATCACGGAACCATTTTCATTGTATGTGAAGAGGTTCCTGCGCCCAGTGGTTGAAACAAATGTTTATATTTTAAGGGACACGAAACAGTTCCTGTTGGATTTGTATGGGTCTGTGAGATTTGTCCCTGTTGATCTCCCATATTACTTATTCACAATGGATGTTCAGTCCCTACTCACTGTGATACCAAATAGAGATGGGGTGCAGTTGGTGTCTGATTACCTGAAGGACAAATCTGGATTAAGTAGCGATGGCAGAGGATCTGTTGGCTTTGTTTTTGGAAGTTGTGTTAGAGAAAAACATCTTTTGTTTTGGCTCTCAGTGCTATTTACAGGTGGATGGTGTGGCTATGGGCACTTCTTGTGCCAATAGCTACGCCAACCTCTTTATGGCTGCATGGGAGACCAAGTTCTTATTTGGTATAGGTGATTTTTCGAGGAACGTGATGTTTTATAGGCGTTTTGTAGATGATGTATTTTTCATTTGGAAGGGCACGAAAGATGAGTTATCTCTCTTCTTGGAGAGAGTTAATGGTCTAACGCAATATATGAAATGTACCCATGAGGTTTCTGAGAATTGGATTTTCTTTTTGGATGTCTACGTTCAGAGATTGGAAAGTGGCCTATTGCACATAGGAGTGTATAGAAAGGAGTGTCAAAGCAATTCCTATCTCCATAGATGCAGTATGCATCCAGGTTACATCTTTGGTAATATTGTGAGGGGTCAGGTATATAGGACGTCATGGTATAATCCCAGTCAGGATGGTTTTGAGACAGATGTTAGGGATTTATGTGAGTGGTTTAAGCGCAGGGAATATCAGACATCTGATATGGAGAGAGGATTGGCAGACCTCATTAATTTGAGGGAACAAGCTGCTGCACCTTTTTTCTCTGAGACTGTATTGGACCATGATGGCCCCTCCCAGGGTGTTCTGGCAGGGAGTAGAAACCATGGTTTTAGAGTGCCCTTATGTTATACTAGGGATGTAGGTAGGTTGAAGGATGTGATTAGATCACACTGGGGTGAGTTAACACTGGATCCGAATGTGAGGGAAATTGTGGGTGCTGCCCCAGGTTTTGTCTATAAGAATAGATCGAATCTAAAGAAATTGCAGTGTTATCCTGTTATGGATGGTGGAGGCGATAGGGTTGCTGGTACTGTACTCTGTGGTAGTTGCAACTATTGTTGTTCCATAGACACTGATGTCCATTTCTATCACCCTGTCTATGGCACTAACCATGAAGTTAGAGTTCATGCAAACTGTGAATCTACACATGTTGTTTATTTGGCCTCCTGTGGAGCCTGTGCTGCGTTTTATGGAGGCAAGACGGACAGGAGGCTGAGGGACAGAATAAGGGAACATTTCTACCAGATTAGGATTCATTCCACTGACAATGTTTTGTCCAAACATGTCTTGTCTAATGATTCCACACACTTTTTTCGTTTTAAAGTACTAGATCTTACACACACTAGTTTTTTTTTTTGGGGGGGGGGGGGTGAGTATTGAATCTAAATGGATTGTTAGACTTAGAGCAGATGTTTTTCCTGGACTGAATGAGAATGTACCACCGAGACCTTTCCCGAAGTCCAAGAGATTGAAGTGATATGTATGCCTGTGCTTTTTACATATATTATGAGAGCATTTTTATGAGAGGATTTATTGTTAGTGTTGTGCAATTAGTATGAATTTATATAGCTTTTTGTTTTTATAAATCTCTATTCATGTTTTATGAGTGGTACAGGTGTTTTTATTTTATTTTACTATGGTTAATGTATTTTAGAGTAAACACTTTATTTATGTTGTATACCATGATAGTTGTACTGTGCCTTTAATGGTTTCTCTGTTTTTGCGCCTTTTTTGCCATATAAGGGTGTACAAGGGGGGGGGGTTCTTTTGGTCTGAAGAGGCCTATCCAGGTGAAAGCGCTTACCATATCTTCTGTTTGTATCACAATAAATCCGAATTTTAAAGTTCATGAAGCAGTGTTTTTTTCAGCTTTGTTTCCTGCATTTTGGTTAGTGCTGTGTTTACTGCCTGCATCGCTACTGTGCCTTTTATGTTAGTTTAATACCTGAAGATGCCTCCCTTGCACAGGTATCCACACAATCACCTCCAAAGTTTAGTGAGTGTTGGGCCACATTAGTACTAATCTAAACCGATCTCGCTACTCTGCTTCTTCTAGTTTGATCAGTGATTTTGTATGTCATCTCTTGTAACTGTGTAAGAATAACCCCAAGGTACTGCATCATGGAAGTCTGGCAGTTTATGGCTCCTAGCGCGGGGTGGAAGAGTCGAACACTCCCTCCTTCCCGAAATACGTCATCCACCCTTTTCTTCCTATCATCGGTGACAATGCTGAAACCATGAGCAAATCTGAAATGTCAACATTTTAGGAGAAACAACTGAGGTGTCTGTACCTGAATTTTTGCACAGGTACCTACATTCCTCTTGCACTTTGTAGAACCTGTCTGGTTTCTTAAGGGCAAACAACTGAAAGTCCACTTCCTATGTCACACTCAAAGACATTCCTGAAGGCTTGAAAAACCAAAGGTGGGAACGGCCGAGGATCTGGGTTGCTCACATCCAAAAGGCTAAAAATATCTCTGTGGCTTAGCCCTGTAGCATAAACAGATGAAAGTAAGATCTAGATGACCCACATTCAACTAGCAGCTCAGCACTATAAGAAGGGAAGAAAGTAGCGTGACAGTGAATGTATAATGCTGGCTCGCCCATCACGAGTGGAAAGAAGAGGTGCGACTCACTGCATCACTAACCCAAGCAGAAGTGTTGGGGAACTGTAAGCAGCAGCTATTGGGTGCAGCTTGCAGCACATGTAGGCGGTCGGTGCAGCTTGCAGCACATGTAGGCGGTCAGTGCAGCTTGCATAACATGTAGGCCAGAAGGGCATTTCATACCAACTGTGAAGGTAACCAAGGGGCCTCTTAGGTAGGGACACATTTGGTAGCCTCCAGATACCAAGAGACAGAGGCTAGGGGGAAACTTCATGCAAATGAAGGTCAGCCAACTCCCAAGTTCTTAAAGGAGATAGAATAAATAGCTTAATTCTCACCTCAACCAGGACCAAATAGGCAGTAAGGCCTTTGCCTTGGCTAGGGAACGAAAGGGCTGGGATTTGCCTTATGAAAGGGAAAATCCATTCTTAAGTGGTGTACGTGTTTGTTTTTATTAAGATACTAGCCACTATTATTTTCTGTGTATTTTTTTTTTGAGTTTTACATTTACTTAATTGGGATTTAGATAAATATCTTGTCAGTAATTGCATTGGTAAGGAACGACATTTTTATGACTCTGGGTAGTTGTGACTTCTAGCAGGAAGTCTAAATTTCCCTATCTGCACCACCCTGTGGGCGTTGTCATTAAATGGTGTTCCACCTCTATTGTTGGGTCTTCACACTGGAATTGCTGACAGGGACATTAGTAATACTAGGGATAGGCTCAGAAGAAGCTGAAATGACTGAAGGGAATTATTGTGCCATGGTTTAATTTCTAACATCTCGGCAAACTCTATCAGTGAGCCGCGACCTGCTGAACATCCAGTCCTTCCAATTACTATTACATTTAAATCTGAAGGTTGTCCGCATTATACTAACCTGTAACTGGCTAGCCCTAGTCTCCCCTACACATCGCCAGGCTGCATTAGTTTGCCAGCATCCACCTAGTCAGTAATACATTCTCTCCACTGCTTTCTCCTCATATTTTCCTATCCTGCCCACTCATAACTTATTTATCCTATAATAACAATTTATCTTTGCTTGAATTTTTACAACCTATACACACTCCTCTCTCAAAACCCTGACCACCAGCTTTCTTCTCTCACCCACCTTTTCTATAACTCGCTACCTAGAACTTCTGTTCTACTGTTGTATATTTTTATTGTCCCCCTCACTTTGCCCACTTCAGACAAATTAAAAATAAAACTAGATCTCTATTTGCTATAACTTACACTACTTATTTTTAACTAGTCTAGCAAACCTTTCTGACTGTTCCTGAAGAGTCCTTCTCTTAGGATCAGGTCCAAACCACTCCGTTCCATCCTCACTACTCTTGGGCTCACTATGCTTCCCTATCCTACCCCCATTCCCATCCACCCTCAAACTCCTTAAAGATATACCCTATCCATCTAACCTGCACCTCCCAATCAACCAATCATCATCAACCTACTGTAAATCACTATCTACCCACTCTCCCAGCCAAACAACTCCAAATACTTAATACAATAAACTGGGTTAGAGGGTGGCTTAATGGCTAAAGTGCTTGCCTTACAAATACAAGGTACAGGGTTTGAGTCTCACAAGGGATAATTGGCTAGGCTTAAAATGGCTCGCAAGGGCAGTTAGCTTAGTACTGAATCTATGAACCTATAATACATCTCATATTACATCCCTCTTACTATCATCCCTCAACTGTTGCATCATCTTCAACCAATCTGGCACCGCTCCTTCACTCTAATACTACTCTCCTTCATCCTGCTCCACCCAAACCTTATCTTTCAGATGCTTCTGCTCTCTTTTCTACCTCCCTCCTATTTCATAGTAGCCTACCCTCTTCCCAATCACTACCTCCCAAATCATGCTTCTCAACATACTGCCAACCTCTATTCTACTTCTCCTTTCCTACCAGACCTCTTATCACACCAACCTTTCTCATCTAAAACCATCACCAGCTCTCTCCCAAGCATCCAACAATCACAACCTCACCCTGCCATGCTCTCTTTCTCCCTATTTAACTTATCTCACACTCATCTCTTCAAAATCAAAGTCTTGTCTCTCACCTCCTCTATCTCTCCTAGAATCACACTAAAACATCACATCTACAGCTCCTGCACACCCAAGCTCACCTTACATGGTAGAATTCTCCTTCTAGCTGGTGACACCATAATCCAGGTGCCTCCACATCACTCCCTACTTCTATTAAATCAACATCATTATGCTCCATGCCAATCTCCTCAGCACACTTTAAATCTCTCCTCCTCCACCCCTAAAACCTTATCCATTCTATCTATAAACATACAAAGTCTGTTAAACAAAACCACTGACCTTCACAC
Source organism: Protopterus annectens (assembly GCF_019279795.1). NCBI lineage: Eukaryota > Metazoa > Chordata > Ceratodontiformes > Protopteridae > Protopterus > Protopterus annectens. The sequence continues at coordinate 6,732,468 of NC_056749.1, forward strand.
ATGGATTATACTCCGTATATCTTAACCTTGACTGAAACGCCGCTAAAACCCCACATCTTAAACAATGATAATTTACCCCCAGGCTAAAATATTTACTGGCAGGATATAATCTTAAAAAAGGAGGTGGTGTAGCCATACTCTGCTCTAAACAACTGAACCTCTCCTCATTACCCACCACCATCCACCCGATTTCTACACTGCCGAACTATCAATACTAACCTGCCACATAAACACCCACAAAACTTCACTATTGTTTCTATCTATATTCCATCTGGTAAAACATTCCTATTCTTAAAAACATACTGCCATGGATCTCACAAAATACACCCTATGAAATGGTAATACTGGGTGATGTGAATATTGACCTGAAAACACTAAGGCAAACTCCCCTGTCCAAAGCATCAATCTCTTTGGCTTTACCAGGCTCATTATAACCCCAGCTCACTTAAACATTCCAACTCTTGTACTACTCTTGACTGGAAACTACCAACCCTGATCAGTATCACAACACCAGTACACTTCCTGATACCTTAAGCAACCACCTACCTATCTATACTAAGACATTTTCCACAACTATACAGACCTCATCTTTAAAAAGACTGCCATAAAAGTACAGTTTTGTACCTACCATAAATGTAGATGTCCGATAGGTATGCATCTGCAGTCCTTACATATGGGTTGTCCTGCCTCAGGCAGCCCTTCGGTCGGCCGGATTCCAAAGTCTGGGTCCAAGGCCGGCTGAAGTCGCCTCTCCCCACGTCAGAGCCTGGGGTATAAAAGCGTCAGCCGACGCCATCTTCCTCAGTTTTTCTTGCCCCAGATGCCAGGTGCCCTCTAAGGAAGGCTAAATTTGGAGAGATGCAAAAAATTTCAAACATGCACAGTAATATAAAACAAATACACCATAACAGATAACCCCAGCTAGCTATAAGAGGGATATGTACCCAGGAAATACCACAGAGGGGAAGGAGGGAGGGTAAACCTGACTGCAGATGCATACCTATCGGACATCTACATTTATGGTAGGTACAAAACTGTACTATGTCCTTCAAGGATGCATCTGCAGTCCTTACATATGGGTAGAATACCATAGCCAAGCTGGGGGTGGTAGGATCTAAAAAAGGGATGGTGTAGCTAAAATGCCCTGCAGGACTGCCGTAGCAAAGCCTGCTCTGGATCTGGAATATAAGGGTAAGTTTTAATGCTTGGAAAATGTATGCACGGAGCTCCATGTAGCAGCTTCTAAAATGTCCTTGGTAGCCACCCCCCTTAAGAAGGCTGTGGAGGTGGCTGTGGCTCTGGTGGAATGAGGTCTAATGTTAGCTGGCACAGTTTTGCCATGAAAAGAGTAAGATAATCGAATGCAATTCCCTATCCATTTTGAAATTGTCTGTTTGGAAATTGCTTTTTCTTGTACACCAGCAGCATATGCTACAAATAGCTGGTCAGTTTTTCTGTAAGTCTTAGTTCTGTCCAAGTAGTAGCGCAACTGACTGTGAATGTCCAGGGTATGCAGAAGTTTCTCCCCTTTGTTTTGTGGATTTGGAAAGAAGGTAGGCAGGTGAATAGCTTGGTTCAGTGAGACCCTGGATACCACCTTTGGCATGAATGAAGGATTGGTTCTCAGTTAGACTCTGTCCTGATGAAAAATAAGAAATGGTTGTACTGCCATGAGGGCCTGCAACTCAGATACCCTTCTTGCTGAGGTTATGGCCAGAAGGAAGGCAGTCTTCCAAGACAGGAACTGTAGTTCTGAAGATGCTGCTGGTTCAAAGGGAGGTAGAGTTAATTTTTCCAACATGAAGTTAAGGTCCCATGTAGGCACTGGTGGTTTCCTTGGAAGATTGATGTTTTTAATTCCCCTTAGAAACTGCCTTAGGAGAGGATGAGAGAAGACAGGTGGATCAGTATTGCATTCTGCTGAAATTGCTGAAGCATGAAATTTTATGGAAGAGTAAGAAAGGCCATTGTGGAGCATTTCTGCCAAGTATTCCAGGATATGTGCCAAGTTCATCACTGTCGCATCTAGGCCCTTTGTGGTGCACCAAGTGCGAAATCTTTTCCATTTTGCTGAATATGCCTTTCTTGTGGAAGGTCGGCGAGCTTCCATGATGATGTCCTTCACTGTCTTGGATAGCTTATCCTGGTGAGGAGTCAAGGTATTCTCCAGGCTGTCAGCTGCAAGGTTTTCAGGCTGGAGTGCAGAGTTTTGTAACTGTGTTGTGTCAGAAGTGGTGGCCATTGTGGTAGAGGCCACGGTTTCGTGCGTGACATGCTCCTTAACAGTGGGTACCAGTGCTGTCTGGGCCAGTCCGGAGCTATCAGAATCACTTTGGGCTGCTCTGTCCTGATCTTCAGTAAGACCTTGGACATTAATGGAAGAGGTGGGAATGCATACACTGTTAGAGTATTCCAGCTGAAAGAGAGGGCGTCCACTTTCCATGCTTGTGGGTGGTATGTCCTTGAGCAGAATTTCTTCAGCTGATGGTTGTGGTGGGAGGCAAAAAGATCTATGTCCGGCCTCCCCCATGATTGTGTTATCTGAAGGAAGATGTCTGGGTGCAGCATCCATTCGTGTGGATCCATGATATTTCTGCTTAGGCTGTCCGCCAGTATATTGTCTTTTCCTGGCACAAACTGGGAAAGCAGCTCTATATTGATTTTTAGGGCAAGTTCCCAAAGATTCATTGCCAGCCTGCAAAGAGGGTAGGAATGGGTACCTCCTTGCTTGTTTATGTACCACATAACTGTGGTATTGTCTGTCCTTATTAGCAGGTGTCCTTGATGCAGAAAATGTTTGAAGGCCTCGAATGCATGTATTGCCGCCAGCATTTCCTTTTGGTTTATGTGCATGCGCAATTCTTTCTGTGACCATAGTCCTTGAATGCACCTTCCCTCCATGTGCACTCCCCATCCGTGGTCTGAAACATCCGTTGTAATGGTTTGGCTGATTATTGGTTTGCTGAAGGGCAGACCCCTGTTTGACTGGCTTGCTTGAGCCCACCACAGAAATTCCTTTTGAAGGCATGGAATGAGTGGTATCAAAACTTCTAGGCTGTGACTGTGCTGACACCATAAACTCCTTAGGTACCACTGTAGTTTCCTCATATGTAGCCTTGCTTGTGGAATCAGAAGAATGCAAGATGCCATGTAACCCAGGGCCTGCAGGATTTTCCTTGCAGTCAGCTGAGTTTGTTTTGTCAGATTTTCGAAATAATCTGGTAGTTGTCTTTGTTTTTCTTCTGTGAGAAAAGCCATTTGGGTGGTTGTATCTAGTTTCGCACCCAGAAAAATTATCCTTTGGGATGGAACAAGTCTTGATTTGTGAATGTTGACTGTATATCCCAAAGCCTGAAGTAAGCGGATGGCATAATTCAAGTGTTTTACCAAAGTTTGTTGGCTGTCCGCTTGTATAAGGCAGTCGTCCAGATATGGGTATATTTGAATCCCCTGAAGTCTGCAGTGTGCAATTACTGATGCCAGGCATTTCGTGAATACTCTGGGCGCAGTAGATAAGCCAAAGGGCAATGCTGAGAATTGATAATGCTCTGAACCTGCAAGAAATCTGAGGTGTCTTCTGCAACTTTGTCTGATAGGGACATGCAGGTATGCCTCCTTGAGGTCTAGAGTTACCAGCCAAGACCCCTTGCCCAGCATGGGAAGGAGTTGCTGTAGGGTCAGCATTTTGAATTTTGGCACAATGAGATAAGTATTCAGTGCGGACAAGTCGAGAATAGGCCTCCATTGTTTTCTTTTCTTGGGACAAGGAATAGTCTGGAATAAAATCCTTGGCCTTGTTCTATGAGAGGAACCTTTTCTATAGCTTTCATTTGCAATAGGTTGGAAATTTGTTTTAAAGCCTCTGCCCTTTGATTCGGTGGCAGGTTTGGCATGCTTTTCTTTTTGGTAATGTATGAAAATGGAACCTGTATCCTTTGTCTATTATTTGCAGTGTCCATTTGTCCCTTGTAATACTGTGCCAGTTTTTTGAGAATAAAGATAGCTTTCCGCCCAAAGGTGCTTCCAATTGAGCCCTGGTTGGCGGGGTCAAGGTAAAGTCATTGAGTCTGTCCTTGTGCAGCAGTTGTAGGTCCTGCACTACCTCTCTGGTTAGGAGGCTGCCATTGACGTCCTCTGTAGGAGCCTCTAGCTTGCCCTCTACCTCTGGCACGCCTGTTCTTGCCTCTTTGAAATCTCTCTGTGTCTGGAAAGGACCAATTCTTAGAGGCCAATTTCTGCTGAATCTTGGTGGTTGGACCTGGAGAAAATCTTTGACTGTTTGTACAGATTTAGCCTTTTCCTCAAATTTCTTTAAGACCTCCTGAGCAGTGGAGCCAAATAACTTTTGCTTTTCCAGTGGCGCATCCAGAAGCTTTGCTTTAACATGATCTGGCAGAGTTTGTTCCTTCAGCCAAGCATGCCTACGTATGACTGCACCTGTCATTGCTGACCTACATGAAGCTTCCAATGCATCATAACCACACTGCAAGAAATGGTTGCTAACCTGTTGGGAGTTATGTACCAGATCCTGAAGTGACTTGCGATCTAGGGGTTCTGGTGAAGACAGTTTTTTATGCAATTCATCTAACAAATACTCTTGGTACTGTATCATATGGAATTAACAACTTAATGCCCTCATAGAAAGAGTGGAAGAAGTATACACTTTTTTACCCCATCTCTCTAAAGCCCTGGACTCATTTTCAGAGGGGAATGGATTTTTAGTAGTGGCAGATGCAACCCCTTTAGGGCCCTGGGAAATAGTTTCAGGGTCAGCAGAGTGGGCCTTGTAAAGGAAATTATGTGAGTCTGGGACCCTGCAGTACCTATCGGGTTTGACAGGAGCCAGAGGAAGGGAGTCAGGGGAAATGCTAGACTCAGAGTACACATCATCAATGACATTCAAAACAGGAGGAATAGCCAAAGGTCTATGCTGAGGTAAATGCAAAAAAGTCCTTAATCTCTTCCTGGAATCCGAGAATTCCTGTCCCTGCCATTTGAAATGCTCTCTCATGGAGTGAAGGGTCTCCCCGAAGGACAGCTCTTCAGGAGGGGAGGCAGAGGGAATAGATTCCTCTGAATCAGAATCCTCGTAGGCCGTAAAGGCCTCCTCCTGGTAGTCTGAAAGAACAGAGCCATCTGAGGCCTCATCAGTGGACTGGGGATCAGTGGGCTCAACCCTGGGCCTTTTGTCTAGAGGAGGATGAGAGCCCCTGTCTGGATGTGGCTGAGAGCCCCTAATTAAGGAAATAAGGTCCTCAGCTAAACTTAAAATCTGTGAACCTGTAGTGGATCCCTGAGGAATAGCCTTGGGAGGCAGAGATTTTGGCTGTTTAGCAGCTTTAGCCCTAGTGAATGCCTTTATGGACATGGATGCAGGAGGCCTGGCTGCTCCACGTGCTGGCGTAGTTTTGTCTAGGGAAATGGTGTCGGATGTTTCCGGAACACCGGTTTCTGAGGGAAATTCTATAACCGACTCAGAAGAGGCCTCCGGGGCCGAGGTTGTCGGTTGTGCGGTTTCGACGGTGGGAAGTACCAAGGACTCAGTTTCAGCCGAGACCGAGACACTCGCGGTAGGCCTAGGCGTGGTTTCAGCCGAAACCACGGTCTGCGTGTGTCGGTCCTTGTCCTTCCATTTTTTGGTTAAATGAGAAGTCGGAATCTCCAATGGCATATTGTAACAGTAACTAGCCCCAAACAATTCCTCTGCAAACTCCGCCCGACGCCTAAGAGTGCGTCGGTTGAAGGAGGCACAGGCTGTACAGGCCGAGACGTCGTGGTCTGGGCCTAGGCAGGGGAGGCAGTAAGAATGGAAATCCTTATGAGGTATTTGTTTCCCACAAGTTAAGCAATTATTAACTTTAAGCGTTTGATCTGACATCGGCTGAGGCAAGAAAGAGTCCCCAACGGGGTACTTAGCTTTTGAAGTCTTCGGTAGCTGAAGCTACAGGAGCTGGCCGACCGGCACTTGCGAACTGCTTCTGCTTCGGGCACCACGCGGCAAGAAAGACTGGGGAAGATGGCGTCGGCTGACGCTTTTATACCCCAGGCGCTCTGACGTCGGGGAGAGGGTGACATCAGCTGACGCCGGACCCAGACTTTGGAATCCGGCCGACCGAAGGGCTGCCTGAGGCAGGACAACCCATATGTAAGGACTGCAGATGCATCCTTGAAGGACATCTCTCTAGCTTCAACTCCATAGGTAGGTACTAGGCTATCAGCCCTTGGGCCTATACACGCCTAGTCATAACAATTCCCTGGCTACTTTTTCCCCACAATATTTACTTCCCTGGACGGCTGTCTAGCAGGGTGACTGACATGATCCCCGGGGTAAATTTCCTACGTCTCATCCAGTGGTCAAGGTTCCTTTTGAAGAGGGCCAAGGAGGCGCTCTGCTTGACATGTATGGGCAGTCTATTCCAGAGTATGAAGATTCTCTGGGTCAGGAACCTATCGCTCCAGCATGTTTTGTTCATTGTGATGACAAGGTTTAGATCCCTGAAATGTGTGGCTCTAATGGATTGGGATTTCTTTAATAAGTGTAGCATGTCCAACAGCTTTGGGTTTGACATGGCCTTGTATGTTAAGCAGAGATCGCCTCTGAGTAGACAATATGTGACAGAGTATAGCTGGAGTTTTTTTAGTCGGTCAGCATAGGGCATCTGCTTTAGGCCTGTGATTCTTTCAGTGAGGTGTTTCTGTGGCCTTTCCAGTTGTTGCAGATGTCTTGTGAGGTACATACCAAATGGGACGTTGTACTCTATGATGGGTCTAATGAGGGATGAGTACAGTGGGACAATGACCACCTTTTTTCTGGATGAAAAGCCCTCAGTGATGAGGTGTGCCGCATAGAAGGATTTCCTGACTGTTGTGGTGATGTGGTTATCGAAGTTGAGACCACTGTCCACCTGTGTTCCTAAGTCTCTTATCACACTTTCGGTGTTTAGTGTACTGCCACCTATGTGGTAATTCATGGGTACATGTTTTTCCCAAAGGGGATAACTATACACTTCTTGGCATTGAGCTTGAGCCCATGGCTCTGGCACAAAGCATCTGTTTCTGTAAGGCCCTTTTGTAGAATATCCACATCATTTGGGGATTCAATAATGGCTCCCAGTTTGCAGTCATCTGTGAACTTTGTTAGCCAGAGTCTCTTAGCGTAGGCCTGTACTTCAGAGAAGTAGATGCCAAACAAGAGCAGTCCCAGGACTGAACCCTGAGGTACTCCACTTGTCACTTGTCTGGAGCTGGATTTGGAGTCAGCTACTTTTACAGTGTGGGTTCTGTCAGTAAGCCAGTTGGCAACCCATCGAGTGACGTAAGGATTTATGCCCAGCTTAGTAAGTTTATCTATGATTCCACAGTTGGGATGGTGTCAAAGGCCTTGGCGAGGTCCAGATAGGCTGTGTGGACCACCTTACCCTTTTGTCCACGGCTTGGGAGACTGATTAGAGGAAGTAAATCAGGTTCAGGAGACACAATCGGCCCTTCATGAGCCCAAACTGGGTGGGATCCAGTGTTTGAAGGTTGCCAATGTCTTTGTTTATAAGTTCCATGATAATATGTTCCATGGCCTTGCAGATCAGGCTCATCAGACTGACTGGACGGTAGTTCCCAGGAACCAAGGTGGATCCCCCTTGGGGCATGGGATAACTGTAGCTGTGCGCTACTCAGTGGGCATGAAGCCCGAGATGAGGATATGATTAAACATGACACTTAGATGAGGTGCCAGTACATTTTTTAGTTCATGTAGTACACAGCCCGGGATGTCTGGTCCCATGGATGCTGTATACTTAGCTTTGGAGAGTGTTTTTTTACCTGTGTGGCCGTGATTACCAGAATTCGGCAATCATTCAGTATTGAGATGGGCCCTTTAGGGGGTGAGAGGGGGGTGAAGTTGGCACTGAATCGATCTGCCAGGATATTGGCAATGTCCTTGGGATCAGTATATTTAATACCATTCTGTTGTAGCTCAGAGCAGATCTGAGCATTGCCATTTAGATTCTTGACATAGTTATAGAATGCCTTGTGGTTGTCTTTGGAATCTTTAGCAATTTTATTTTCGTAACTAGCTTTGGAGGATTTTATGTGGGATCTCAGCTTTTTACTGAGGCTGATAATGGAGTTTTTTGCATCCTGAGATTTTCATCTTTTCTGCAACAGTTTCTTCCTTCTGTTGTATAGTTTATGACAGGGGACCACCAGATTGTCTTCCTTTTTTTTGGAGGAAAGCGTCTTGGTTCTATTTGGGATGGCACAATTCATGCACGAGTGGATGTGCTCGTATAGTGCTTTAGTGTAGGATTCGGCAGTCGAACTTTCAGCTCCCGTCTGCATGCTGCATGACTGTCATGAAGTTTGTCACTTCTGACTTGAGTAGCATGAAGGTGGCCTTGGAGAAGTTTTTTATGGATGTTTCCTTACTGGGGGGTGGGGGTGGGATGTGGATGTCAAATGTGATTAGCTTATGGTCAGACCTAACCAACGAGCGGGTGACCACTGGTGTGGAGCATCGATTTCCCATGCTGATAATGACCAGGTCCAGGATATTGGAGCCCCTGATGGGACTATGGATTAGTTGATCCAGGGCACTGGAATTTATAAATTCCAAGAACCGTTGGGCAAAGGTGTTGGTACACGAGTAGTTTTCACAGTTAATGGCAGGGTAGTTGAAATCACCCAGTACTAGGGTGTTTGGTTGTATCTTAATAATTTCTAGTATGTTTTGAAAGGTGTAATGAGAATCTTGGGGCATGGTGGGGGATCTCTAGCAAGCTACAATTTGGATTGCAGTCTTACCTAGTGTTAGATGCACCTGCAGAATTTTGGATGCATTGTGTTGGGCAACTAGCCTGGAGGTGTGAATATCCTTGATGAATATGGACACTCCTCCACCTTCAGTGTTTCGGTCCTGGTTTGGTGGCCGAAAAGTGTGGTAAGAGTTGTAGCCTGGTATTGCAGGGGTGCTCTCTGAAGCCTTGAACCAGATCTCGGTTACTGCACAGATATCGATGTTCTCCATTTTTAGGAGTGCCTCGAGAGAGAGTGCATTTTGAGGTTTAGACTTCTAGCATTGAGTAACATTACCTTCAGCTTTTGCATACTTGTACCTGTTACGGTGGTGGTTTTGTCATTTGAGCCTTGCCTAAAAAAGGCACTATGGGGTGGCAAGAGCCTTAGCCAGTAACCTGAATCCCAGGGGCGACAGTTGCAGACCATCTCTGGCAAAGCTTTGTGGTTTGTCGATCATGTCATCCCAGGCAGACAGATACTGGATTTCCTTTGAATGACACCAGAAGCTTAGCCAATTGAAGTCAATCATTTTGTCCTTATACTGTGGTATCATTATGGGCGAAGGCAGGATGCTACTCAGTGCTAGGGTCATACCTGACTGGGCCACATGATCCGAGAGCTCTTCCAAGTCTCTTTTCATGTTTCCACAACATTTAATGAAAGACTGTCATCAACAAACTGGTCCTGCCTGCACAGTCTTCTCTTTAATGACGTTGTGCTAAAATTCATCATCATATTCTTAGACATTCTCAACTCACTAGCACCCCTTTGGAAAATCAGAATAAAATCTAATTATGCCCCCAACTTACAAAAGACACTTGTTCCCTTATGCATTACAGAGATTCTGCTTACAAAGCTTAGATAAGAAAATAATTTACTGTAAGGCCCAAACTAGCCATCCCTTTAATCCCAAAAACTTCTGGATAACTATAAACTCTATCTTTCACAATGGAAACCCTCAAACTCCTAATCCTTACCCTAACAATTCAGCTCAGGACACTGCCTCCCTCCTCACCCATTAATTCACTGATACTATCCACAAAATGACCAACACTGACCAGAAATCCAACACTACTATCCCTCCCCAAACACCTTCTAATAAAACCATCTTCTCTCTTAAACCTATACCCACCATGTATATAAAATCTCTCATCCAAAAATGAAAACCATGTTGTCGTCCTGCTAATAATCTACTCTCACCTTTCTCAAACTTGCAGCTGACTCTATAGCCTAACCCGTTTTGATGCTTATCAATAGCTCAATTCATGAAGCCACTGTACCTGACGTCTGGAAATCTTTCTATGCAATAATCCTACACAAAGGAGGCAACTCCACTGATCCATCTAACTTTAGACCCATAGCTATACTCTAACCCTCTCAAAAATCCTGGAAAAATGTATACACACTCAGTTTCTCAAATTACTTATCCAAGAAAACATTTTGACACCTATCCAACATGGTTTCCTTCCTAACCATGGTACTACTACAGCCCTTTTATCTTTCACTCATACAATAGCTGAAGCCCGTGACAACAACAAACTTGTCTCATGTCTAGCCTTAGACCTATCAAAAGTCTTTGACACAGTAACCCATTCTAAACTCTTAACCAAGTTAGCCAACCTTAATCTCTCAGCGTCCACACTTGAATGGTAATCCAGCTACCTCTCAAACAGACTGCAATCTGTGAGATGGCATTCCTCCTGCTCTCCCTTCCTACCCATCCATACAGGTGTTCCCCAGGGTTCCATCTTGGGACCCCTTCTATTCAGCATTTTCACTAATGACCTCCAAACCACTTGCTATCACTCCTCTCTCATTCAGTATGCAGCAAATTCTGCACTCATCTCTTCTTCTGAAGGTATCTCTCAACTTCACACTCTTACCCAAAACTCTCTTCTCTCTGTTGAAAGATGGCTCACTGAAAATCAGCTCTTTTAAATCCTAAAAATACTAAACTTTTACTCTTCTTTTCCCCAAATCACTTTCACTTCTCAAACCCACCACTTCCATCTCTTCTTAAAATAAAACCATCATTAATGTAGAATCCCACACAAAGCTACTTGGAATGTTAATAGATATCAATTAATTATGATCTCCATGCTCAACAATCAATTAAAAAAAAAAAAAAAACAACAAAAAAAACAAAACAAAACCTGGGTCTCCTCTACAGGAACAAAACATTACTAACTCTACACTCTCCTTGCCTCAAGCCTACCTACTTCAAAGCCTTCTACATGCTGCCCCAATCCTTACAAACCTTCAATCTTCCTAAATTACTAAGCTGGAACACCCATACAATAAAATGGTAACATTTGCTGCAAACCTACCACATACCTCTCGCCACTGCATGGCACTAAAGAACCTATAGTGGCTCTAATTCCCTATTAACTTCAACTTTCACAACTCCACATAACACACTTTGTACTAAATCAGCCTGCCCCTCCAGCCAATCTTGAATCTTACCATACCCCTACGTGCCCACTCCGTAGCAAAGACCAACTTCTTCAAATATACAAACCCAATAAATCTACTGAAAAAAAGTTATAGAGATACACCATGTCTCATAACTGGAACAAACTCCCACTCAACATAAGAAGCATTATACACTCTAATAGTTTCAAAAAAGAATTAAAAATTTGTCTAGCTAAATCATGGATGTGCCCTTGTCATGACCCCATGTAAAGCCTTAACTCTTCCTTCTATTGATTTCCTCACCTACTTCTATATGCTAACACCTTTAGGAGGTTAAGGCGTAAACAGCTTTACCCCCTATTCCTTATGTAATAAGAACATGTATAAAGTTATTTCCCATGTGTTGGACTATTGTAAATTTGTTTGGGATTTTCTTAAATGTGTAAACTGTTATATATTGTTATTGTTTGATTGATTGTATCTTTGTTCATTTTTACTTTGCTTACTTTCATAGAATTGTATAAGTATCTGGAGCTTTTCTCCACTGGTCTCCACTGAAAATGGGCTTTAGCTCAGTTGGACCAACCTGGTTAATACATGTCAAATAAATATATAAATACAGGTTGGCAGGGGAGGCCTCAAAGCTGAGGATCAGGGGAAAGAAAACCCTCTGTGCTGCAGACAGCTGTTTACCATCTGTCCTATTCAAAAAGTTCACCCATTCAAACATATGGCCTGCCCCACAGAAACTCTCTGAGCAGATACCTGGATGAGATAAATGCCCTCGTCATCCGTATCATAGCCCTTAGTGTGCTGTGTTTATTTCATTTAGGCTTACTTTCTCCCTAGTTCAGAGATATAGCACATCTGAAGTTAATACTCCTTTATTTTATGATGCATGGCCATGACAAAGGTAGAGCAAGTGGGGGCTGATGGCAAATGGAAGTTGTACTCTAAAAGCTGCAAAGTATTGTTTAGAAAACACTGACTCTCAAGACAGGGCCAATGGCTTCTCCAGACATTGTTCAATAGCTTTATAGAATACCAATATCTAAACTTCTGCTGACTAGGGAAATGTGGTGAGCTGAGACTAGGTTTAGGGGACCAGGCTTGGACCTGAGCCGTCCAAAGGGAACTTAATCAAAGTAGTTCTGGGTGGTGCAGAAGATGTATGTGATTCTTTAAATACAGAGATTTAGAAATATCTGTGGCCAACCAGGCAACCAAAAACTGGCGACAGCACAGTAAGCAAGGAATCAGAGATCTGGCTAAAACTCAAGCCACTGAATCCACTGTCTATCTACAGAGAGGCTGGTATAAGCCAGGCCAATGAAAGAGTAAGGCGGAGGGCCAAAGGCACAAGAGCCTGGGCCTCATCAGACCCCCTCACCATGACAGCACTAGCAGGGCCATTAAGGATTCAGGTATGCTATTCATGAATATTTCCAATTTCTTTAACTTGTAAGCCTTTGTTTTTGTTTTGAAAATTTTCTCTAGGAAGAGCAGCTGGTTAAAGGACCACTGGAATTTGCAGATGTTTCAGCAACAGCCACCAAAACCTGTAGTCCAAGAAAACAATGGAAATTTTAGCCATTTGAAAAAGTTCAGCATTGCATGCAACTCAAAGTGCTGTGATTCTCACACAGACTGAAAAAATACGGTCGGCAGGGAGACACCAACTTCCACATACTTACCTGCTGGTGACTTTTTCCAGGGAAATCACAGCACCTAAAAAGAATTCCCAAGCTCACAAAGAAGCAATTGTAATAACTTAGAAACAGGTAAAATCCCACAATTGGATGCTCCATACTCTGCATGTGCACATCCGACAAATCTGCACAAAATATGTGGTGGCACTCCGCATCAGAAAATAACTGGGTATGATGCAGGGTTCAGTCTCCTAACAGCAGAGTTTCTGGCTGAAGTGATTTAGAGGGGAGGTAAAAGAAACCAAGCACTCATAAAAAGATGTTATTGCTGCTCTAAGTATCTGGACAGAATTCAGAAACAAATCTGCAGTTAAAATCCCATTGTTCAGAATTTTAAAAAGTAATACTTGGGGAGATCGCGCAAGTAGTTGGCATCAAGCATCTGCGACTATGGCACAAGCTGCTGTAGTAGATCTGTGACTATGGCACAAGCTGCTGTGGTAGATCTGGGACTATGCACAAGCTGCTGCAGTAGATCTGCGACTGTGGCATACGTTGCTACAATGGATCTGCAACTATGGCACAAGCTGTTGCGGTGGATCTGCGACTATGGCACAAGCTATTGCGGTGGATCTGCTACTATGGCACAAGCCGCTGTGGTAGATCTGCGACTATGGCACAAGCTGCTGTGGAAGATCTGCGACTGTGGCACAAGTTAATACAGTAGATCTCTGACTATGGCACAAGTTGCTACAGTAGATCTGTGACTATGACACAAGTTGCTACAGTAGATCTGTGACAATGGCACAAGTTGCTACAGTAGATCTGTGACAATGGTACAACTCGCTACAGTAGATCTGTGACTATGGCACAAGCTGCTACAGTAGATCTGCGACTATGGTACAAGCTGCTGCGGTATATCTGTGACTATGGCACAAGCTGCTGCGGTAGATCTGCAACTATGGCACAAGCTGCTGTGGTAGATCTGCGACTATGGCACAAGCTGCTGCGGTAGTCATCTTTAAACTCAACTGTGGTGCATCCAAAAGCAATAAAAAATAAGGAGCAGTAACCAGAGTTCATTGCAAACATAAGTTTAACACAATATTTTTAGCTCTCTTACCTGGGGGAGGAGGAAAATTAATGCCTTTCACTATGTGGAGGACCATGTCATTGCTACTCAAATTAGGGAAGATCCTGTGGATTTAAAAAAAAATCTCATCAGCACATCATCATCAAAAGCAGAGTAATGGATTTTTAGATGGTCATAAAAGGCAGTACAATTATTGGTGATTTAAACATAATTCCATCCCCTACCCTTAATGCTTTCATTTTATTAATTCTCTGTTGACTAGGTAAGTGAAGTGACCCTGTGCCCTTTCAAGCCTGGACTCTGGTGTAACACACCATTTTTACAAAATGACAATAAGAGGGATATACATAAATGCACTGCACAAACACCAAGACATTGTGAGAGACTTTAAGGAGAATAACAATAATCATGCAAATTATATCATATCCATAAAGTAGCAGAAAGTATTCTAAGAACTAAACCGACACGGGAATGGAGAAAAGAGATTCTGCCAATAGGGATGACTACAATTAGGGATATAGACAATAGGCAAGAGGGGGCTGGAATTTATTGGAGACAACTGGCACAGGAACCAAGGCACTGGGAGCAAATAACTAGAGAGGGAAAGATTATAGGATGGGAGGACCCCACGAATATATTTGGACTGCAGGTTAGAGATGGTTTTCCCTATCAGGGACCAATATCAGAGTATAGACAAAGAGAAAGAAATAGGGGGTGCTAAACGAAAGACCAGCACTGGTAGAGTCTTTAATAGAATCTAGAACAGAAGATCTGAAAATCATCTACTTCTAAAAGCAGAAAAGCCCACCTTTCCTCCTGGTTAACTCCTCTACTCGTTCACCATCACCAAACTATGGAACTCACTTCCGCCTTCTATAAGAAACACAGGTGGCAGCACCACCTTCAAACAAATTCTGAAAAATCATCTCAACTCTTCCTGGCTATGTACCTGCTCTACAACTTCACCTCTTCCCTCTGCTTATATGACAACTAAACTCCCTACACTTTTTGTTACTAGTGACTGATGATATTTTCTCCATATTTACTATTTTTTCATCACTTGTTGATACTGGTACAATAATACTGATTAATATATCTTGGTTTATACCTCTCTGATTTAATTCATTTGGCAACCAACTAAATTCCTGCTTTAATGTATATTTTCTGTATATATTACTGTAATCAAACCAACTAGATTCCTGCTTTTAAGTATATATTCTGTATATTTTGCTGTATTTAAACCAACTAAATTCCTGTTTTATGTAAATATTCTGTATATATTGCTGTAATCACTATGTATAACACTGTTTCTACTTCTGTACCAATTCAAGTTTAATTTTTTTCTGTATCTATGTTCTTGTTGAAACTTTTCTCGCTGGGCCTCCAGTGAAAATGGGCTCTTTTATGCCCAGTGGACTTTTCCCAGTAAACAAATGCAATAAAATTAAATAAATAGAGTATGTAAAATACTGCATGATAACTGCAAGAATCAATCAGAGGAGGTTAGAAAGGATTGGGAAGAGACACTGGATAAGCAATTCACAAAAAGACAATAGCAGGATACATGTATATCTCCCAAATATGCAACAAAATCTAGAAGATTTAGGATTTTTGCCTGGAAATGTTTACATAGATATCTTTATACCTCAAGTAGACTCCAGAGAATTTTTCCTCAGGTAAACAGTAAATGTTGGAAGTATGAAGGGGAAGAAAGAGGTAATTGGAAACATGTTTAATGGGAGTGCGGTGAGTTGGTAGACTTTAAGGATTCCCTGCGGGATGCACTGTCGGAGATGCTGGGTGGGCAGATTGGTCTGACGAGGGAGATGACTTTTTTTAAGCTATGATACAGAATCAGAATTGTCTAGACAAGGTAAGGCCTTGCTGTATCTAATAACGGTGGCTACCAAAAAAGCAATTACTAGAAAATGGAAATCAAAATCTAAACCAACTATCCTGGAAGTAGAGAATATAGTAACAGAGGGAAAACAACTGGAACCGAGATCTTTAGTAAAGGGTAGGACCGAACTCCAAAGGAAAAATGGGAATTGTGGGAACAATACATAGAAGGGAGGAATGAGGTGTAAAAGGTTGCAGGACTTAAATGAGCTGTGTAATGTTTGAGTGAGAAAGATTGGGTAGATTATAACTGATGTATAATGTTTGCAACTGGGAGTGTGTGTCAGTATGGTGTGTGATGTCAAATGCTTGTGACTAGGATTGTGTTGCTATGTTTTTTTTTTCATTTATATAATTGTATGATTGCCTATGTAGTGAAAGATGTTTCTTGTTTAAAAAAAGGCAGGACATGAATAATGTACATAATGTTGCTTAGGTTATATGATATACAACAATATATGTGAAGTATAATGTTTATGTTAATACAGTTTGATTACTTTTATATGAATGTAAATTTGCCTATGCCACAAGTGAAAAGGTGTTTAAAAAAACATATTGCGAGAGAGTAGCAATTGTGAGAACAAAAAGAAGCCTAAGGCAACATTCGTAAGGCTATTTCGAGGTCACAGAAACTTCAGCACATCTTAATACCTGTGACTAACACAAGACAATTTACATATAAGCTGCATAGATGCATTCTTAGTTAAACCACATCTGTATACAAACTCATTTAGATGCATTTTTAGTTAAACATCATCTGTATTCAAACTCATTCTTTAACAGTCTGTTAGCAATGCTAGCACAGCTTTCTTAATTCATGATTCCTAAAAGTGAATGCATCATCACAGAACTAGGATCCAGAATTAAATTAAGGACTTGTTCAATCTACACTTAATTCCTTTTGAACTACTAAAATTTTTTTAGGTTAATAAAAGACAAAAATACTAAAACTTACTACCCTTATTTACATACATACACATTTAGACAAATCCACTGAGCAGTTCTTAATATTTTAGACAGGTACCTACAAGAATATTTGCCAGGACAGGTTGTTGTCCACTGGTATAAAGCAGAATTTAAGATGCCTAGCCTTTGTCTAGGAAACTAAAATGTTTATAGGCATCCTTAAGGTGTTCACTTAACTTTTTCAAAGCAATGTAAATACTTTATTACCACATTTTGACTTCTTCATATGGTGAAATCCCACATGCATGGTGCACTTGTTATTTTGGCAATGATTGCTGATACATCCATTTTTATGGTTATATGTTTATATAATCCTAGTACACTAGCCTCACGTCAATCAGTGCTTACATTTAACTTTCATTAACTTGTCTTTACTAAACACGTAAATCCATACATTCTATCCAGTCCTTAAACACCTTTATTAAATTATTATATTGCAGGCCATGACATCAGTAAACAAACCATAGCAAATGTTTCAGGTTCCTGCATTACTCACTTGAGTTTTCTTTTTAACAATCATTCAGTCCAATATTACATAAATTGCTCAATTCCTGCCTTCCCTTAAAACATCATTCCTCTCTTCATAAACATAATTCTGTATATATTGCTCCCACAGATTCTATTGACTTTATGTAGTTTGTTTTTTCCTTTTCCTACGGCTCCCATCTCCACTCCTTTTACCTTCTACATTCAGTACTTCCATCACAGCTAGTTTAGATTTCAGTTACTGACTTTTTGGCAGCCAAAAGCATTAAGCATATTAGGCCTTAACATGACTGGGTGATTCAGGTTTTATATCCCAGCACAAAAGATTAATTTCCTTAGCATTTACTAGGAAATGGAAATCAAAATCTAAAAATATTATAACCAAAGAACTACATATTACAAAGGAAGTAAAAGATCTGGAGAAGAGATGAAAAGGAAAGGACCATATTACATAGAACTAAATGGAATTTGTAGGAACAATGCACACGAATAATGTTCAGGAAGAGTGAGGTTTAAGGGAAGGTAGGAATTGAGCAATCAATGTAATGTTGAAGTGAGGGAGTGATAGCTGGTAAAAAAGTTACATAGTCACCAAAACGTTACATCTGTGTTGTTCATTTTCATTCTTCCTCAACTGATGGGTTTAGATCCAATCCCTTGGATCTGACTCAGACATTGCAAAACCTCATAGCAACCAAAAACTCTTGAGCTTATACCACAATGCACCAACCCCAGTTACCTCAGATCTTGTTTGCTGCTATAATTAAAAGCAAAAGATGAAAATTAGTATGGAGAAGCTATCTCTGGAGTTACGTATATAATAAAGACAAACAAGCCTATGCACACTCGATCTTCCAGAAACCTTTAGGATGGGGGTTGGCAGGAGTGGAGTTGAGGGAAAATGGACCACACAAATGGAACATTATGGTGAGCGCATAACTTCTTTACCTGATGTCAATTTTCATTATATCCTCAACTGATGGAACAGAGTCCCCAGCTACCTAATTTCCAGGGCAGACTCAAGGAAGGATATTCCTGAGCACCACAGAACCAAAGGATTCTCCTCTTCTGGAGACCTAACTTGTAATGAGTAATAACACTATGGGGAGTAGCCCAACTGGCTGCTGCACAAACATCATCCATGGACATTCTGGATTGAAATATTGAGGAAGTTGTCATGGATCTAGCAGAATATGCACAAATGGTTTTGTCAGAGTGATGTCCATTTGTTATACACACAGGAAATGCAATTTGTTGTCCATTTAAGTACTGTAACTTTGGTAACTGGTTCACCCAATGTAGGTTCTGGAAATGAAACAAACAGTTGATCCAATTTTCTGATGTTATTTGCCCTATGTAAGTAAAAACCCAATTGCCTGTGAACATCCAATAAGTGTACCATATTATTCACATTTGTTACAAAATTTGGGGAAGAGTACAGGCAAATTAACAGACTGATTAATGCTGGGTTATGACACCATCTTTGAAAGGAATGATACGCTGCTACGTAAAGTCACCCTATCCTTATGAAAATCAAGTATCGGGGTTTTGAGGGTAATGCTTGGATCTTGGAAATTCTTCTGGCCAAAGTAATGGCTACTAAGAAAATTATCTTCCATGAAAAAAATGTAAGATCAAAGGAAGCTGCGGTCTCAAATGGGGTTAAGTAAGGTACTGCAGAACTAAATTTAGGTCTCAATGAGGAGTAGGATCTTTAAAAGGAGGCCTTAAGAGCACATTGCCTCTGAATACTGCTTTGCTTAACTTATGAGATGTTACTGGCGAGTCATTTATCCCAACATGGAAATCTGATACTGCTGCTAAATGGACTTTAGCTGTAGAAGACCCTTCATCAAAGAAATGTGATAAAAAATCCAATATATTGTTTATGGGAGCTGCAAAAGGGTTGATGTTATGTTTTGAGCCCAAAAACAAATCTTTTCCATTTTCTGAAATATAGTTTACTGGTGGAAGGTTTATGGGACGACATCAATATATGATGGACAGGAGAAGAGAGCATTGGTTTTCTGGCAATCGATGGAATTGGAGAAGCCAAGCAGTTAGTCTGAGGTTTGCCAAATCTGGGTATATCATGCCTGTTGGGTAGGAGAGAAAGTCTGTGGAGTTAGATCCAGAAACCAAGGTGGTTGAATCAGGTGAGGCCGAAGAAAGGGAAACCAAATCTGAAGAGGCCAATATGAAGCAATGAGGATGACTTTGCTGTTCAACCTGGGAGCTTTCTGAAGGAATTTGGGAATTAAAGTAATGGGTGAATATGCGTACGGCAGACTGGGGGGGGGGGCAATCATTGAGAAAAGCATCCCTCAGAGATTCCCCCTCTGGGGGCATTAGGACAAAGTAGCTGCTGCACTTGTTGTTTAGGAGGGAAGTGAATATATTGCAGCAAAGTTGGCCCCATTGACAGAAGATCTTGCCTGCAATTTTCTTGTTGAGGGACCATTCGTAGGGTAAAAGAATGCACCTGCTCAATTTGACTGCTATCACACTGGATTTCTCCGGAATGTGCATTGCTAAGAGGAAGTGGTTGGAAGAAATTGCACACTGCCACACCCTGAGAGCTTCTCAACACAATTGGTAGGATTTTGTTCCTCCTTGGTTGTTGTTGAACCAAACCACTGACATGTTCTCCATTTGTATTGCAATGGTCCCTAAGGGGACAGCATCCTGGAATGCCTGCAATTCTAACAGCACTGCTCTCATCTCTAGGACATTTATATGCAAATTTGGCCTTCTCAGGTAACCAAGTGCCTTGGACTCTCTTCCCCAGATAATGCCGCCCTGCCCCCCCCCAACTGCAAAGCGTCCGTGGTCACTATGGCCTTGGGTTGTGGGGGAATGAATGGCTAGTCTATAAGAAAGTAGTCTGAATTAATGCACTATTCCAGATCTCTCGTGCAGGTCTGAGTGATTCTTATCTAGTAAGACAGACTGATAAAGGATTGACCACTGTCAAGTTAGCATCCACTGACGAATTCTCATGTAAATCTCACTACCTGTACTAATGTTACTGCTGCCGCCGTTTATCCCAGGGCTTGAAGGGCCAGACAGGCCAAGATCATGCTGTGGCAGATTAGTTTTTTGACTTGTGACCTTACTGTTTGGACTCTCAATAGTGGCAGGGATTCAATGGTCATTTTCTTAGTGAGAATGTCTCCTATAAAGTCTAGGCTCTGGGTAGGTTGTAGATGAGATTTTTGTGGCTTATGGCTATCCCCAGATGTGGGCAAGTCTGGAGAACCTGGTCCTTTGCTAATATGAGTTGATGCCTGGTTGGAGTGGATATTAGCCAGTCGTCTAAGTATGGAAACACTCATAATCCCTGCAGTCTGAGATGAGCTTCTCCTAATGCCATGCATATGGTAAACACTCGGAGGGCTGTGGTGAATCCAAAGGGCAGTACTCTGAACTGATAATGACTGGTAACCAGCCAGAAGTGTAAATACCTTCTGGATCATCTGTTCAACTTTATATGATAGTATGCATCCTGAAGGTCTGTTGAGCACATCCACATCATGGAGAAAAATAGCTGTTTTTGATGGGTAGCATTTATTTTTGGGAAATATTTCCCTTATTTGTTTTTGTATGTTATTTATTGGGTAATTATTATTGATTTGGGTAAAAGCACTTTTTTAAATATATCATAAATGTCAATGATCATATTATATAATAGTGTATATAAACATAGATATGAACAGTTGAATATGAATATATTATTTATATTGTGGTTGTTACACACTTGTTATAGATATCAATTTTAGAATTCTTCCCCTTTCTTACATCACCCATCTTTTCGTTTTCCCTCCCCCCCCCTCCTACCCCTCCCGTCCCCCCCCTCTCCTTGTCCTCTTTCCCTTTCCTTATTCACCCTTTCCTCATTCCTTCTCCACCCTTTCCCTTCCCCCCCCCTTCTCCTTCCCACTTGTTTCCTTTTTACTGGACCCATTCTCTTTTTTCCTCACATTCTCTTCCCCCCCCTCCCTTCCCCTTTCACTCATCCCTTTTTCTCTCACCACCCCCTTCCCCATCTTCCTTTCCCTGTCTTTTCCTTTCATTATACAAGATATTTCAACAAATATAGAGTTTACATAGAGAATGAATTCCTAATAGAATTTAGGCTTTGGATTGAAATATTTAATAACAAAATAGTTTTATCGAAATAATATTGGATTTTATGTATATATTTTTGTTAGAATTAATGTTGTAAGATATATGAATCTTTTATATACATGAAAAACTATCAGCTACAAGGTTGCACAGTTATATTAAATTGATACATACTGATTAATTAGAACTGTTTCCCGCCACAAGGCTTGTTAATTAGGGTGTGGATTTTAGTATATAAGCAGAAGTTCTTATATGAATTGTTGTAACCTGATGAAGCGCACTTCTTAGGTGCGTGAAAGCGCTTGTTTTATTCTAAAATTAAAGAAATTTTTACTCATCGTGGTGGCTCCAGTAATTTGCTTGAATAATCATGGAGAATGGACTGAAATTTGACCATCCAAAAACTTGGTTCTTTGAACTGTTTTATTTAGTTTGGCAAGATCCAGAATTGGTCTCCAGTCCCGTTTTCTTTGGCACTAAAAAGAACCTTGATTAAGTTCCAGATTCTATCTGGTTTGGTGAGACCTCTTGGATGACTCATTTTCTAACAGCTATTGTATCTGAACTGCTGCTTGCTCCCCCTGACTGGATGGAACATCGGGGATTTTTCTTGAGACTGGAGGTAGAAGGGCAAAAGGGTATTGTATATCTTCTGGAAATAATTCTGTGCACCCAAGTATCTTTTGTTGTATCTAGCCAGGCTCTCTGGTGCAGGGATAATCATCCCCCGCCTTCCTCAAGGTAGAGGGCATTGGAATTAATGAATTCCAGGAAACGTTAAGGCAAGTATACTGGTACATGTGCAGTTTTCAACAACTCTAAAACACACCAAACACTTTATTGCATAGCTTTCGGGTCTACACCCTTCATCAGTACAAATCAACTAGAATCATTCTGTATTTAAATAGGCGATACAAGTCACATGCTTCAGCCCACCTATCACTCTATTTAACAATCAAAACTTAAAGGAACCATTTATATAAAATATAATACATTCCATAAATATATTTAAAATAATTATGTAAAACTATATGCCTACATTGTCTTCAAAGGCATATTACATACACAAATACAGATACTCATATACACACATACATATATATATATATATATATATATGGGTGTAGGTTAGAAGATCGACAGCTGGGATTACCGACAACGCATGAGCGGGTGCCAGATGATCGACACTCGGAAGACCGACGCTACGGATGAAAACTCCGATGCCAGGGATAGTGAGTTGGAAAGAAGGCTGTGTGAGTATGCGGTGGTGACGGACGTTAGGGTGCGACTAAGGTAAGTGTGGATAGTGACAGTCTGTGGGGATAGGGGTGAGTTAAGTGAGTTAGGGTTAGGGCGCGGGTTGGGTAACTGTGCGGTAGTGGTATTTTTTGGGTTAGGGGCGGGTTAAGTGAGTTAGGGTTAGGGCGCGGGTTATGTAAGTGTCGGTAGTGGTATTTTTGGGTTAGGGCGGTTAAGTGAGTTAGGGTTAGGCGGGTTATGTAAGTGTCTTGGTAGTGGTATTTTTGGGTTAGGGTGGGTTAAGTGAGTTAGGGTTAGGGCGGGTTAGCTGAGTGTGCGATAGTGACGGACCTTAGGGTAAGGGTTTGGGTTAGGGTCGGACGTAGTTGTGTGTGTGAGGTTTATTGTGGGTTTGTGAGGATTTTGGTGTGCTTGTGTTCTGTGTGTGGTTTTTGGATAAGGGGATGTGTTTTGTTAGTTGATTGTTGTTATTGTGGTGTGTGCAGTGTGTGGGGTTTCGTGTTTGTGGACCGTCGGTTACTTGTTTGTCGGGCATGTGAGTTGTCGTGTTTCTGGTTTGTCGATAATGTGGTGTCGATGTTTTTGTTGTCGGTGAGAGTGGCTTTCGAGCTTATGACCTAGAACCATATATATATATATATACATATATATATTTACATATATATATATATGTATATATATATATATATATATATATATATATCAATCACACACACATACACACACACACACACACACACACACACACACACACACACACACACACACACACACACACACCATATTACAAAACTAATTTACAGCTTCTCTCTTCGTCTTTTCATTAATACTGGTTTTAAACTAACAGCATTATTTATTTGTGTAGTTTTCCCAGTTAATGGAGGGGTAGTTGAAGTCGCCCAGTATGAGAGTGTTCGGTTGGACCCTAATATTCTCCAGGGTGCTTTGGAACGTGGTGTGCGAGTCTTGGGACATGGCTTGGGACCTATAGCAAGCTACAACCTAAATCACTGCACCTGAAGTATCTCTGATGCGTTATGTTGGGCTACCAGTCTGGAGGAGTGCGCATCCTTTATGAATATGGAAACACCATCGCCTTTGGAGCTTCGGTCCAAGCTCTGGGGCCGAAAGGTGTAGAATGAGTTATAGCCTGGTAGTGCAGGGGTGCTTTCTGCTGCCTTGAATCAGGTCTTTGTTACAGCACAAATGTCGATGTTCTCCATTTTAAGGAGTGCTTTGCGCGAGTGCATTTTGAGATTTAGACTTCCAGCACTGAGCAGCATGACCCTCAGATTGCATTTGTTTCTAGCTGTTACGGTGGTAATTTGGTCTTTGGAACACCACCTAAAAACGGCACTATAGGGGTGGCAAGAGCCTTGGCCAGTATGCAGAAGACAAAGGGTGACAGATGCAGGCCATCTCTGGCAAAGCATCAAGGTCTGTCACTCATGTCATCCCCTAGCTTATGTCATCCATCAAGTTAATCAAAGTAAACATTAAACAGGAAGATAACACTGTATATTACAAATAATCTGTTTTCTTTTTGATAAGTAAATGAATGCTGCAACATTAAAGAAATTAGTATCAGTTGCAATTCCCTGGTATTTGAATATTTTCCATGCCTACTTAACTCAGATACTTAATGTGGAATAAAGCTTTAATGCAAAAGGATGTGGGATAAGTGTCCTGAATGAATCATGATGCAGAACTCACTGTCAGTTTCAAAAACTTCACAGGAATCTTGATACAAAGGATTCACATTTATTTATTTTGTCTTTATTTACCACGGTGGTTCATCACAACAATGCAAGACCCCTTATCAACAGAGGTCTGGGGAGAAAATCTTCACCAAATAACATATCGTAGTAAGAAAAACTTTAAAATATGATGAGTGGTGAAAAAAAATATTTACAAAATACAAACAATAGTAACAAATGCTGGACATTCTCACATGATTACACATCACTGTAGGAAAAATAATGAGAACAGAAAAGCTGAATAAAAAATAAACTACAAAAAGCACATATAGTAAATAGGAAATGGGTCATTCAAAGGTGAAAAGGATATACAATTTATATAGTGAATAGGAAAAGTACAGTTTTGTACCTACCATAAATGTAGATGTTCGAAGATCCACATTGCTGCAGTCCTTACAGTTGGGTAGTCCGCTGTCCTCGGTCGGCCCGAATATCAAAGTATTAGGCTGACGTCGGTCAAGGCGCTTAAGACTGACATCAGGACGTCAGGGTACAAATGCGCATGACCGACGTCATATCCTCAGTCTTTTCTTGCCCCAGATGTCAGAAGACCCTAAATACAAAGGTCAAAAACCAAAAGACAGCAAAAAACAACCAACCACCCTTGTACTAACCATATGTACAATATATACAATATTCACAATATGTACAACCCAAACCACACAACCGCCTCTAACTACAGAGGGAAGGAGGGTAAATTGGACTGCAGCAATGTGGATCTTCGAACATCTACATTTATGGTAGGTACAAAACTGTACTATGTTCTTCATCTCACATTGCTGCAGTCCTTACACTTGGGTAGAATCCCAAAGCAGAGATAAGGGAGGATGGCAAAACTATAAAGCAGTAGGAGCTGCCAAAATGCCCTGTAAAATTGCAGTGGCAAAACCAGCCCTCGATTTAGAGTAACGTGGAAGGTGATAATGCTTAGAGAAAGTATGCACTGAACTCCAAGTAGCTGCCTCCAAAATATCTTTAGTTGCCAGCCCCCTTCAAAAAGCTGTAGAAGTGGCAGTAGCCCTAGTGGAATGAGGCCTAATCCCAGCTGGAATCTCCTTGCCATGATGGGAATAACAGAAAGCAATACAAAACCCAATCCACTTAGAAATAGTTTGTTTTGACACAGGCTTGCCCTGAGAACCCAAAGCAAAAGAAACAAATAACTGCTGAGACTGCCTGAACCCTTTAGTTCTGCTCAAATAATATCGCAACTGCCTGTGTATATCCAAAGTGTGCAAAATCTTTTCCCCTTTATTTTGGGGGTTTGCATAAAAAGTAGGCAAATGAATAGTTTGGTTTAAAGCCACACTAGAAACCACTTTAGGCATAAAGGAAGGATTAGTACGTAAATATACCCTATCCTTATGGAAAATTAAGAAAGGCTCAACTGCCATAAGGGCCTGTAATTCAGAAACCCTTCTCGCAGAGGTAATGGCCAACAAAAAAGCAGTCTTCCATGATAAATATTTCAACTCAGCAGTAGCTGCAGGCTCAAAAGGTTGTAGAGTGAGTTTCTCCAACACAAAATTGAGATCCCAAGCAGGAGTAGGAGCTCTCCGTGGGGGTCTTATATTCTTTGCCCCTCTAAGGAATTGCTTAAACAAAGGATGAGAAAACAATGGTGGGTCACAGTCATAGTGAGCAGAAATTGCTGCAGCATGAACCTTAATAGAAGAGAAGGACAAACCTTTGTTCAGTAACTCAGTAAGATATTGAAGAGCCACACTTAAATTAGGCTTAGAAACATCAAATTCCTTTGCTGTACTCCAAAATAAAAATCTCTTCCATTTATCTGCGTACACTTTCCTTGTACTAGGCCTTCTGGCCTCCAAAATAACATTCAAAACTTGCTGTGGAAGCTGAGACCCTCCAGGGTTTAAAACAGAATATGCCAGGCTGTCAGGTGAAGAGAGTGAAGTTTGACATTGAGTAAATGACTGTTCTCCTGAGACAGCAGGTGTGGAATTGAAGGCAAAGGCCATGGAGGCTCCCGCACCAGACTTCTCAGTAATGGGTACCAGTGCTGTCGAGGCCAATCTGGAGCTATTAAAATCATCTTTGGCTTGTCCTGTCTGACCTTCAGGAGTACCTTTGGGAGGAGAGGCAGAGGTGGAAAGGCATACACATGAAGATTGCTCCAATTGAATGAAAGAGCATCCACTTTCCAAGCTGTGGGATGAAACCTTTTGTGCAAAACTTTGGCAGCTGGTAGTTTAGTGGAGAAGCGAACAGATCTATGTCTGGAGTTCCCCATGACACTGTCAATTTCTGAAATACATGAGGATCCAATTTCCACTCGTGGGGATCCATAATTTGCCTGCTCAACACATCTGCTAAGGAGTTCTGTGCTCCCGGCAGAAACCTTGCCTGAAGATTTAGCTGTAAACTGAGAGCAGTCTCCCACAAAATCATTGCTTGTCTGCATAGAGGATAAGAATGTGTTCCCCCTTGCTTGTTGATGTACCACATGACAGTTGTGTTGTCTGTTAGAACCAACAACTGCCCTGGAAGAAGTAAATCCTTGAAAGCTATTAATGCAAATTGGACTGCTAACATCTCCTTCAAGTTGATATGTAGATGTTGAAGTCTGGCAGGCCACGTGTCTTGTACCCACTTTCCATTTAGATGAGCTCCCCAAGCTTTGTCTGAGGCATCTGTCGTTAGAATCTGACTCGCCTCTGGCCGGGTCACAGAGAGTCCCTTGTTTAGGTGACATTCCTGAGCCCACCACAAAAATTCCTTTTGAATGCAAGGTATTATCTGAATGACAGTGTCCATATCTTGGCAGTGCTGTGTCCATACATTTTGAGATACCATTGTAGCTTCCTCATATGCAGTTTGGCATTGGGAAGCACCAGAATACAAGATGCCATGAACCCCAAGGCTTGAAGGACTGTCCTTGCAGTCAGCCTGGACTGATGAGACAATTGATGGAAGTAAAGAGAAAGATTCTTTTGTTTGTCCGGGGTCAAAAGGCCATCTGGGATGCTGTATTCAGTCTCACACCCAGAAAGCACATGTCCTGAGAGGGTACTAGACTGGACTTTATTTCGTTCACAGAATACCCCAGGCATCTTAGCACTGCTATCACATATTGCAAATGATGTAGAAGTTCGTCCTTTCCTTGGGCCAGAATCAGGCAATCGTCCAAATAAGGATAGATCTGTATTCCTCTTAGCCTGAAGAAAGCAATCACTGGAGCCAGAACCTTCGTGAACACTCTGGGCGCAGTAGATAAGCCAAAGGGCAATGCAGAGAACTGATAATGAGAAGTCCCAGCTCAAACGCAGATACTTCCTGCAACTTAGCCTGATAGGAACATGAAGGTAAGCCTCCTTGAGATCCAGAGTCACCATCCAGTGATCTTTGCCCAGCAGAGGTAAAAGCTGTTGTAACGTCAACATTTTGAACTTGGGAATGTCCAGATAAGTGTTGAGGATAGATAAATCCAAAATTGGTCTCCACGTGTTCCCCTTCTTTGGTACTAGGAACAGGCGAGAATAAAATCCTAGGCCCACTTCTGGCAGAGGGACCGGTTGTATGGCCCCTATTTGGAGCAGCAGAGAAATTTGCTTGTGAGCCTCTAGTCTTTGCTGAGGAGGAACGTCCGGCATGCCTTTGAAAGGAGGCAAGGTATGGAAATAAAACCTGTAACCTTGGTGTATGATATCCAATACCCATCTGTCTTGGGTAATCAAAGTCCAATTTTCCCTGAAGAGTGCCAACCTTCCTCCCAAAGGTGCTGCCAGGCAAGAAGGATCTGGCAGCTGAAAAGGTAGGTCATTGGGCCTGTTTACGAAAGGACTGGCCCCTGCCCTCACCTGAAGATTGTGCAGGAGAACTCCCTGTTCTAGGTCTGAAGGAGCTCTGAGCTCTGCCCCTACCACGTCTAGATCTACCCCTAGACTGTGAATCATAAGAAGGGTATGTCCACCCCTTAGCAGGCCAATTCCTACTAAACTCGGAGGCTGGACTTGCAAAAAATCTTTAACAGTCTGCATAGACTTAGCCTTGTCTTCCATTTTCTTCAAGACTGACTCAACAGGTGAACCAAACAACACATCAGACTGTAAAGGAGCATCCAAAGTCCTTGTCTTAACATGTTCAGATAAATTCTGATCCCTCAGCCAGGCGTGCCTGCGAAGAACTGACCCAGTGGCAGCCACCCTAGACGAGGCCTGTACAGCATCAAAACCACATTGTAAAGAATGCTTACCCACCTGTTCAGAGACATGTACTAAATCTTGTAATTCCTTACACTCAATGCCTTCCGCCAGAGCATCTACCTTAGACTTCAGTTGAGAAAGAAGATAGTTCTGATATTTCAACATGTGAAACTGGCAATTCAAAGCCCTCATAGCTAAGGTGGAAGAATTATAGACTTTCTTTCCCCATCTATCCAAAGCTCTGGCCTCTTTATCTGGAGGAACCGGATTTTTTACAACAGAAGCCTTGACACCCTTAGGTCCCTGACTAACAGTTTCTGGGTCCGCCCTAGGACTCTTATAAAGATATTTATGAGCCTCAGGCACCCTATAATACCTATCCGGTTTAACAGGAGCAGGAGGCAAAGAATCAGGATTAAGTGAAGCCTCCGCAAACACATCTTCCACAACATCCAGAACAGGAGGTATAGCCAAAGGCCTATAATGGGGTAAAAGCAAAAACTCCCTAAGCCTTTTCCTGGAATCAGAGAAGTCCTGACCTTCCCACTTAAAATGTTCCCTCATGGAATGAAGAGTCTCTGAAAAAGAAAAATCCTCTGGAGGAGAAGCAGAAGGGGTAGAATCATCTGCATCAGAATCAGAATAAGGAGAGTACTCCTGCAAGTCTTCAGCCGAAGACTCTGAAACATCTGAAGGTTGCTCAAAACTCCCCAACTCTGGTTCCACCCTAGGCCTCTTATCTGGAGGAGGCAAAGAACCTCTAATCAAAGTAATTAAATCTTCTGCCATTTTAAGCATGTGCTTCTTGGGCACAGATCCTGAAGAACTAGGAGTGACACCAACAGAAGCTAAACCTGGCCTGCCTCTGGGAGAAGCCTTTGAAACAGAAGGAGAGGGCCTAACCACCCTAGGAAGGGAGGGGAGTACAGTAACCTGAGAAGCCCCTTCAGCCTGACCTGCCTCCTGAGAGGCCACATCCTGCAATAACAAAGTCTCCCCCTGGGACTCCAGAGAAGCCTCCGCGAACCACCGGTTCCACTGACGCCTCTAAAGAACCGGCGTCCGCACGGACGACTCTTCTTGCCTGGGTTTAGCTGCCTTGTCTTTGCGCTTCTTGAAGAAGCGGGCGCCGGAGCATCCGACGGCATCTTATAATTGCACCGCTTCCCAAAGACCAACCTGGCACAATCTAACCTTCGCAATAGTGCGCTTATTGAACCTAGCACAAAAGCGACACCCAACAACGTCGTGCTCAGGCCCCAAACAAGGAATACACAAAGTATGATAATCTCTATGCGGTATCTGTTTCCCACAAGTAATACAGTTATTCACTTTTTCTGTCTTCCGGTATTCCTCTGAGGCAAGAAAAACTAAAATATTCCCCAACGGGTACTTAGCCAACTTTGACTCGGTCTGAAACTCCGAATTGAAAAATTTCAGAACGAACGGCACTTGCAACGCTGCTTCTGCATCGGACCATGCGGCAAAAAAGACTGAGGATATGACGTCGGTCATGCGCATTTGTACCCTGACGTCCTGATGTCAGTCTTAAGTGCCTTGACCGACGTCAGCCTAATACTTTGATATTCGGGCCGACCGAGGACAGCGGACTACCCAAGTGTAAGGACTGCAGCAATGTGAGATGAAGAACATCGGGTCATTCGAAGGTGAAAAGGATATACAATTATAGGAAACGGGTCATTCGAAGGTGAAAAGGATATACAATTTATATAGTGAATAGGAAACGGGTCATTCGAAGGTGAAAAGAATATACAATTTATATAGTGAATAGGAAACGGGTCATTCGAAGGTGAAAAGGATATACAATTTATAAAGTGAATAGGAAACGGGTCATTCGAAGGTGAAAAGGATATACAATTTATATAGTGAATAGGAAACGGGTCATTCGAAGGTGAAAAGGATATACAATTTATATAGTAAATAGGAAACGGGTCATTCGAAGGTGAAAAGGATATACAATTTATATAGTTAATAGGAAATGGGTCATTCGAAGGTGAAAAGGATATACAATTTATATAGTAAATAGGAAACGGGTCATTCGAAGGTGAAAAGGATATACAATTTATATAGTGAATAGGAAACGGGTCATTCGAAGGTGAAAAGGATATACAATTTATATAGTGAATAGGAAACGGGTCATTCGAAGGTGAAAAGGATATACAATTTATATAGTGAATAGGAAACGGGTCATTCGAAGGTGAAAAGGATATACAATTTATATAGTGAATAGGAAACGGGTCATTCGAAGGTGAAAAGGATATACAATTTATATAGTGAATAGGAAATGGGTCATTCGAAGGTGAAAAGGATATACAATTTATATAGTGAATAGGAAACGGGTCATTCAAGGTGAAAAGGATATACAATTTATATAGTGAATAGGAAACGGGTCATTCGAAGGTGAAAAGGATATACAATTTATATAGTGAATAGGAAACGGGTCATTCGAAGGTGAAAAGGATATACAATTTATATAGTGAATAGGAAACGGGTCATTTGAAGGTGAAAAGGATATACAATTTATATAGTAAATAGGAAATTGGTCATTCGAAGGTGAAAAGGATATACAATTTACATAGTGAATAGGAAACGGGTCATTCGAAGGTGAAAAGGATATGCAATTACAAAATGATGTAAGAATTTAACAGGCAAAGGAGGACAGAGATGAGGGAGATTAAGACCAATATTCGTATGAAAG
The DNA here is from genome assembly GCF_019279795.1 of Protopterus annectens. Classification (NCBI taxonomy): domain Eukaryota; kingdom Metazoa; phylum Chordata; order Ceratodontiformes; family Protopteridae; genus Protopterus; species Protopterus annectens. Next base: position 6,763,790 of record NC_056749.1, read on the forward strand.
AAGAGTTATACAGGGGAAGACAGTAGGAAAGTTTAGCAGAGATGTCTTTAGTGTAAGGGGGGAATAATGAAGGCCGACTGTTGGGGGAATGCAACACAAGTCAGTCAGATGCGTTGATGGAAGATGATGTCTAAGGTAGAGGACTGTGGGAAGTAACACATGAAAAAGAGAAGCACCAGCAGAGAGAAGTAACTAAGGGTTTAGGTAGGGAAGATGGAACACGAGCAATGCCAGGAATCATGCAAGACCAGCAGAGAGAAATAACTAAGGGTTTAGTCAGGGAAGCTGGAACATGAGCAATGCCAGGAATCATGCAAGACCAGCAGAGAGAAATAACTAAGGGTTTAGGCAGGGAAGCTGGAAGACGAGCAATGCCAGGAATCATGCAAGACCAGCAGAGAGAAATAACTAAGGGTTTAGTCAGGGAAGCTGGAACACGAGCAATGCCAGGAATCTTGCAAGACCAGCAGAGAGAAATAACTAAGGGTTTAGGCAGGGAAGCTGGAAGACTAGCAATGCCAGGAATCATGCAAGACCAGCAGAGAGAAGTAACTAAGGGTTTAGTCAGGGAAGCTGGAACACGAGCAATGCCAGGAATCATGCAAGACCAGCCGAGAGAAATAACTAAGGGCTTAGGCAGGGAAGCTGGAACACGAGCAATGCCAGGAATCATGCAAGACCAGCCGAGAGAAATAACTAAGGGTTTAGGTAGGGAAGCTGGAACACGAGCAATGCCAGGAATCACGCAAGACCAGCTGAGAGAAATAACTAAGGGTTTAGTCAGGGAAGCTGGAACACGAGCAATGCCAGGAATCATGCAAGACCAGCCGAGAGAAATAACTAAGGGTTTAGGCAGGGAAGCTGGAACACGAGCAATGCCAGGAATCATGCAAGACCAGCAGAGAGAAATAACTAAGGGTTTAGGCAGGGAAGCTGGAAGACGAGCAATGCCGGGAATCATGCAAGACCAGCAGAGAGAAATAACTAAGGGTTTAGGCAGGGAAGCTGGAACACGAGCAATGCCAGGAATCATGCAAGACCAGCAGAGAGAAATAACTAAGGGTTTAGTCAGGGAAGCTGGAACATGAGCAATGCCAGGAATCATGCAAGACCAGCTGAGAGAAATAACTAAGGGTTTAGGCAGGGAAGCTGGAACACGAGCAATGCCAGGAATCATGCAAGACCAGCAGAGAGAAATAACTAAGGGTTTAGTCAAGGAAGCTGGAACACGAGCAATGCCAGGAATCATGCAAGACCAGCAGAGAGAAATAACTAAGGGTTTAGTCAGGGAAGTTGGAACACGAGCAATGCCAGGAATCATGCAAGACCAGCAGAGAGAAATTACTAAGGGTTTAGTCAGGGAAGCTGGAACACGAGCAATGCCAGGAATCATGCAAGACCAGCCGAGAGAAGTAACTAAGGGTTTAGTCAGGGAAGCTGGAACACGAGCAATGCCAGGAATCATGCAAGACCAGCAGAGAGAAATAACTAAGGGTTTAGTCAAGGAAGCTGGAACACGAGCAATGCCAGGAATCATGCTAGAAGACCATTAGCTTGTTTTTTTAAGGGACATGGAGGAGGGTATCTAACATTAATGGTGGAATGCAAGAAGTTTAGACACTGAATGATTTTTTTTTGTTGTAGTAGTTGTACTTCAAGTAGATTTGTGTCTGCTGAGTGACGATATCTTGTAGGAGTGTATCGCTGGCTGCAGTAGTGTTGTGAGGGAGGGGCATTTATCTGGGAAGAAGAGTATATTATGGGCTAATTTTACTGGGTAACACTAACACATTGTGAAAACTGAAGAAAATGTAATGTTTTTTGAAGACTTTGCAGTGGTGAGTTGAACTGGGCAGTTTAGTGGTGGATTTGGAAATATTGTGACAGCATTCTTTTAATTTCTGAACTGATGGCAAGTTAATATTTGTAAGGATAGGGGAAGCATAGAGTAGACTCAACAGAAGATTGGAGTTGGCAGTCGTTCTGTGAGACAGTTGCAGTAAGAAAGATGAAGACTATAAAAGAAGACCATTTTTCATGTGCATTTCTCACTAAGGTTTGAAAATGTCTACCAAAATCAAGCTGGTTTCTATGATAACTTTTAATAGTTGGGTTTGTAATCATGAAGTTACTAGGCTAATTGCCCCAGGCCCCTTACAAGCCTTGCTAAGTTCTACCTTTAACTCCATGATCAGCACCTACTGCCCTGTCCGAGGGGGACACAGGAGGAACCCCCAGGGTGAATTTCCATGTCCGCGTGAGGTGCCCCCGGCGGGTGTGACACTTGGTTTGGAAACAGATCTAGCACCCAGGGAGGGCAAATCGGAAATCATCAGTGGAAGGGAAATTACATCTGTTGAGCTCAAAAGGGGGCAAATGAGGATCACTGTAGCCTTGCTCCACATTGCTTATTGCAGAAACTTCGGTATGAGAGAAGTGGGAGAATGAACACAAAGGAGACCGGGGGCATTTGTGAAAAGGAGAGCATTCCTCTGGGACTCCTCTTCTTGGCAAATCATGGTAAAGTAACAGCTGCACTTGGTGTTGGAGGGTGAGGCAAACAGGTCGCATCAAGGTCAGACCTAGTGGTTTAAAAGCTGTTCCATTACCGACAGTTTGAGGGATCACTCATGAGGTAGAAGAACAGAGTTGCTCAACCTGTCTGCCAATACAGCAGACTCCCTCATTGTGTGTGTGTTAATATCAGAAAGTGATGAGAAGACACCCACTACCAAATCCTTATGGCCTCTCAACACAAAGGATAAGAGGGTGTTCTCCCTTACTTGTTGATGTACCAAGCTGCAACATATCTGCCTGGACGACAATCACATCCTTGTGAAGGGAATCCTGAAAGGCCTGCAACGCTAGGAGGACTAGCCTCTGTGGGAGACAACATGCCTTGGACTGTCTTTCCCAAGAAGTGCTCCCCCCCATTGAGTTGAGAAGCGTCTGTGGTCTGAGACCTAAGCCTGACCAGCTCTGCAGGTATGGCCAGATCTGACGGCTTGAGGGCCTTTGGTGGCAGACTAAAGACTAGATCATTCCAAGGAGCATTTCCTAGAGGAGTCCTTCATGGGCTTCTCCTTTCCCTTACTCGTCTCCCTTTAATTGTGAGATTTCTTTGCTAAAGTGGAAGATGATAAAAATAACTGTGAAGGGGGAACTTCTACCTCTGGGGCAGGGAGAAGCTGCGGAAGTACCATTGTTGCACCTCTGCTCCAAAAGCAGCATAGACAGAGCAGTCTTCATCCAAACGTGAGGCACCTAATCAATATACACACTTTGTAAGGGCATCCTGGTTAGGGATTTTATGCCTTTAAAACATGTATTTTTTTAAACCATGAGGGCTTCTCAGCTATGTTGTCACTAAAGGGACCCCCCCCCCACCACAGCAAGATTAATAGCAAAAACAACAAAAATAATAAGCAATAACAAGAACAAACCACAATACACTGCTGGGAAAATAAGATGCAGACTCAACTATATGACAACCAAAGCGCTAACTGACGAAGAAGGAAAAAGAGGGAAACTACCCCAAATAGGAGGACAGAGAAAGGTTTTTGGTAGAAAGAATAAAAAAAAGTAAAATAATCCCAAAGGGAAAGAAGAATGAAGAGTCTCAGTTATCTGACACGAGTAGAAAACACCTAAAACACAGAGCAAGAGATGTGTACCTGTAGAAATCAAGCAGCAGATAAGATTTGAAGTAATTTACTATAAAGACAAATTATGGGTAAGAGGAAGAGCCTAGGCCTAGGATCCAAAGTCTGAGAGTGGCAACACTGGATATATCAGATACAACATACTCCTAAATTGAGGATGGATGGAAGAGACATGAGATCAAGGAATTACAGCTTTGAGACTAGACAAAGAATACAAGAGTTTGATGGGGGGGTAGATATTGAATAGTTTAGTTTACCTAACCACAACCATCTCCCAAGACAGACTATGACACAGATGACTGTTTAACAGTATGGATATCATGACATATGTACCAATGCTCTCCTTTCTCACCCACTCAGTACCTACTTCACTGTGTTGAATGTCCTCTCCTCATAATGATACTTCGGCAATGGATAGCTCTTAGCATGTGCAATTTTCAAAACTTCAATACTCTTCTTGCAGTCTTCTGCCATCTTCTCAAACCTGTACAAAAAAAATCAAAACAGTGAAACACATCAGTAGAAGGCTCTCAGACAAATCATCATCACATGATCAGGGAAAAATAGTTACAAATCGTGCTAAAAGCAAACTTCATATACCTTCCTTTCAAGGAATCAAAGCCCTTCTATGAAGTCACAAAGTCAATGCCTGTAGTAAGACAAACCTACCATTTCCTACATTTACAGATAATGTACAGTGCAGGTGCATGTCCAGTACAGTAACAGTGTAGAAGCACACCATTACACAATGTAGCCTTAGTGAAAGGATGGCAGTAGCACTGCTGACTGAAGATAAGCACACCACTATCACCAACACAATCATAGTGTAGAACCACACCATTACACAATGTAGTCTTAGTGAAAGGATGGCAGTAGTACTGCTGACTGAAGATAAGCACACCACCATCACCAACACAATCACTGTGTAGAACCACACCATTACACAATGTAGTCTTAGTGAAAGGCTGGCAGTAGCACTGCTGACTGAAGATAAGCACACCACCATCACCAACACAATCACTGTGTAGAACCACACCATTACACAATGTAGTCTTAGTGAAAGGATGGCAGTAGCACTGCTGACTGAAGATAAGCACACCACCATCACCAACACAATCACTGTGTAGAACCACACCATTACACAATGTAGTCTTAGTGAAAGGATGGCAGTAGTAGTGCTGACTGAAGATAAACACACCACCGTCACCAACACAATCATAGTGTAGAACCACACCATTACACAATGTAATCTTAGTGAAAGGAAGGCAGTAGCAGTGCTGACTGAATATAAGCACACCACCATCACCAACACAATCACAGTGTAGAACCACACCATTATACAATGTAGTCTTAGTGAAAGGACTGCAGTAGCAGTGCTGACTGAAGATAAACACACCACCACAACCAACAAAATCACAGTGTAGAACCACACCATTACACAATGTAGTCTTAGTGAGAGGATGGCAGTAACAGTGCTGACTGAAGATAAACACACCACCACAACCAACAAAATCACAGTGTAGAACAACACCATCACACAATGTAGTCTTAGTGAAAGGATGGCAGTAGCACTGCTGACTGAAGATAAGCACACCACCATCACCAGCACAATCACTGTGTAGAGCCACACCATTACACAATGTAGTCTTAGTGAAAGGATGGCAGTAGCACTGCTGACTGAAGATAAGCACACCACCATCACCAACAATATCATACACACACAAACCAGAATACACTGGGCAGATTGCAGTGATTAAAAACAACCCTGTTTAAAACAGTTCCCTGGCAGTCTTATGCTTAACATTCTACACCCCCATGAAATGGATAGCTTGCAGATAAGTAAAACCTGAAGGAACAATTATACCCCTTCCCCAGACCAAGTAAGAAGGCCTAAGCCTTTGCAGAACTTACTTCGTGGTTTCTGCCACGTTTCCAAGATGGGTAAACTGCTGTGAGTAGGAAAGACATTTCTAGACAAAGAAAAAGAAAAGTAGAAACATTAGCAAGATGTGTACAAGTCACACAATGAAGCAAAGTCAGCAGGTATGCACAATAAGTTAAAAAAAATAAGCTTCAGTTTAAAGTAAGTTTGGGCATACAAAGTAAAACTAAGCAAAAATGGTTAGTTACATTAATCAAGCATAACAGTGCATTAAAGAAGTGGACAATGAAACAAGAAACGCACATGAGACAAGATGGAAGTCAAAACATTCTTCTGTTTCACCAAATTTAATATCTAGCACTTCTACTTCAGATAAAGTAAATACTTCCTACCTTTTATTTTCCCTTATTTATTTTTATTACCTCTCTTTCAGCTCCTAAACACCCCCAAATTACCACTAAAATTACCTGCACAGGGCATTACAGTGACATACAATCTCCTGAGGTATACTCTCACTGCATTTGCTTCAGCTTCCTGAAATAGTTTGCAGATACTGCATTTGTAATCATTCCAATCAGCCCTGCATTTATGGGAGATATAAAAGTGAAGTAACCTTTCCACTCAGACCACATTTCCTCAGTATGCACATGTCTATGCCACATCGTCAAATGGTTCTTCTGTGTCACATACTGCCATTCTACCCATCATTATTTCCTCACAATACACTGTGTCCTTCACAATTAACAACTCCTTTAAATTTACCCCCAATAAATCAGATATTCCCTATAGCATAATCTTACCAAACATGTTTTCAAATCTTTTTGTACGATTTTAATAGCTATTTTCTAATCTCTTCTACATAATGCAATAGGCCTCTAATTGTTTAATGACTTCTCTTCTTCAAAATAATTAAAATCCATTTATATGCTGTCCGATGTCTTATTTCAAGGTCTAGTCACTTATGTAACACTATCCAAGTAAAATCCAATAACTCCACAGGGAATAAATAGACCCAGCCAGCAAAAAATATAATAGAAAAATCAAACAGGCTAACTACAAACACAGGCAAACAGAATGGCAGCAAAAATTGCAAAGTTCCAAATGGGTAGCAAAAAAACAAGTAATCCAAAATCCAAACACAGAAAGCTGGAAACTATAAGGAAAACAAGCTTTTAATATATATATAAAAAAAAAAAAAAAACGGTTGAGTGCTTTCGCACATAGCTTCTTCAGATCTTTAGTGAAACATACAACACACTTGGATATTTAAATAGTATGACATAAACAGACCTAGATCAAACTAACCAGTAAAAATACTGCATTGTAAGTGAATGGAGTGCATTCTAAGTAAAGCTAAAGTACTTGGAGCAATATACACAAAAACATCTAAATATATAAAATAAGAAATAAACTATAAAAACAGTTATACTTTTTGCAATCTACTAGACTTTAAAATACGTTTAATGGAAGCACGTTCATTCAGGCCAGGTTCACAATCTGAACTGAAATTAAGAATCCATTTCAGCTGTGCTTTCCCTGTTTTATTAGTAACATCACCTAGTCGCTCTGTGGGAACAATGGAATGAAAAGCCATAAAAATAAACTTATGGACAACACTTGCTTGTATAATATGCTTAGCTAACCCACTGGTCTCATGAGACCTCCTAATGCAGTATAGGTGGTCTCTGATTCTGTCACGAAGATGTCTATTTGTCATCCTTATATACAACGCAGCACATGTAGTACATTGAGCCAGACAGACAATGTTACAGGTGTTACAGTTTGCTTTGACTTAAATTTAAACAGGTGTCTTGAGTGGAGCTGTAAAAAGCTATGAGAAACATTAATAAAAGGGCAAGAATTACACCTCCCACAGGGATATGGACCAGAGGATAAATATTCTTTATTAAAACTACAGGAACTCCTAGGATAACACAACATCTGTCTGAGAGATAAGGAATTTGCATAATAAAAATGAGGCCTCTCATGCACCAGCCATGCCACATCCAGGTCAGTCATAAGAACATTCCAGTTTCTATGAAAAATGTTCATAATATCTTTGTTATCATAGGTGAATGTCACTACTACAGAGTGTGAAGCAGATGTGGACTCAACAGAAACCTCTATAGTTTGGAATACTTCCAGTAAAGTACTGACTGGTGTTGAATTACAAATATTGGAAAAAGGTATCTCCTTTATACCTGCTAAAGATGCTGAACTAATGTACTACATTATTAATATAAAACTGCTTGTTCGAAATGTTACGCATATGTTAATATATAGTAATTCTGTCATGTCCAAACCCAGCACTTTTAATACCTATTAACAATGCGACTTTGGATGTGTTTAGCAAGGCTTGTGAAGATGATCTGTATAACTATTTTGAGCATAACCATATGAACGGTAAATGCAGGAATATGAGACCAGATGAATGGAAGGCATTGCTGAATCTTAGGAATGAGCATGATATTGTGATTCGATGAACGGTAAATGCAGGAATATGAGACCAGATAAATGGAAGGCGTTGCTGAATCGTAGGAATGAGCATGATATTGTGATTCGATGAACGGTAAATGCAGGAATATGAGACCAGATGAATGGAAGGCGTTGCTGAATCTTAGGAATGAGCATGATATTGTGATTCGATGAACGGTAAATGCAGGAATATGAGACCAGATGAATGGAAGGCGTTGCTGAATCGTAGGAATGAGCATGATATTGTGATTCGATGAACGGTAAAGGCAGGAATATGAGACCAGATGAATGGAAGGCGTTGCTGAATCGTAGGAATGAGCATGATATTGTGGTTCGATGAACGGTAAATGCAGGAATATGACACCAGATGAATGGAAGGCGTTGCTGAATCTTAGGAATGAGCATGATATTGTGATTCGATGAACGGTAAATGCAGGAATATGAGACCAGATGAATGGAAGGTGTTGCTGAATCGTAGGAATGAGCATGATATTGTGATTCGATGAACGGTAAATGCAGGAATATGAGACCAGATGAATGGAAGGTGTTGCTGAATCGTAGGAATGAGCATGATATTGTGATTCGGCCTGCTGACAAAGGGGGTCAAAACTGTTATAATGGACAAGGGATTTTATTTTAGTTCCATGACCACTATGCTCTTGGATGAAATTACATACAAGTCGAGTTCTCTGTTTGATTACTAAAGCTGTGCAATGTAGAGTATATAACACCCTTAATGATTAACGTAACAGTAATATCATTACCAATGAGTTCGATTCTTTTTTATATGTTGAAACACCCCTTATACCATTTATACAGGGTCTTCCTAAGGTACAAAAGGATTCCAATAAACCCTCCTTTAGACCCATAGTCAGCGAGTCTGGGTGGCTTACTGAGGCATTTCATTATTTACTGAGAGTAAATTAAGATCGGTACTAGACGATTTCCCTGTAGTCTTTAGGGATACAAAACAACTTCTACATGACACCCTTATCAGACCCATTAACTAATACAATGTCCTCTTCGGCATGGTCCTTGCCAAGCGTATTCAGTAGCTGGAGAAACCACATAGGTTCCTGACCAGGAAAACCTATCCTATACAGACAGGCTAAAAGCCCAGTCCCTCTACTCATTCTCATACAGACTGCTCAGAGGTGACCTGTGTCTGGCATACATGGCTATCTCAGACCCAGCCTTGAAGGAGTTGTTGTATATCCGTCAGTTAAAACTCCACTCTCGCAATGTGCATGTAAGGCCTCAACCTGGTCTGTGGCATTAAAAGAACTTGTTGGCGGGATACATTTGTGCCCCAAAGACTCCCCATCTGTGGAATAGACTCCCTCTCCATGTCACGCAGAGTACCTCACTAGACTTCTTTAAGAGGAACCTGGATGACTGGATGGGAAACAGAAAATACACAAAGAGAAACAAACTCAGGAACGTATTAAAGGTCCAAATTTAATCAGCAAAGCTTTCAGGTTAACAAATCCTTCCTCAGTGCATGTTAACAAAATTCAATACACTTGATTAAAAACACAAACAATCCAACACAGCATTCAATTAAACACTTTTTCGAGCAATATCGCTTACGTTTAAGAACTGATTTGAGACTCATAGCTAAGTTAATACCCGGTGAGTGAACAGCCCGTAAACCTATAATCCATTCATATCCTTTAGTTTCAAGTTTTATTATTGATATCACCCCACCTCATATTTCTGTATATCATGTCAATCACTCTAAACTCAAAAACATGCATTGAACCATTTTCAATGATATGTTTAGACACTGCATTTGTTAAGGTTTTCTTTCTAATTTCTGACATGTATTCAGTTTTTATATCCTTTAAACATATTGTTGACTTTCCTATATAAAATATAAAGCATCCCTTGCATGTCTAAATAACTAAACGTGTCTGTATTTTTTCTTTGTGGAGCTTTTCTCCCCGGGCCTCTGCTGAAAAAGGGCCTTTTCAGCTCAGTCAGACACCCACGGTTAACAAATGTAAAATAGAATAAAATAAATAAAGTTTCAAGATGTACAACATTAGTAGAAATACATGTAGCAGAATATTTAAAAACATATACATACAGTGCCTACTTAGTAACTGGGTGCATAAAAACTTATTCACTATTAATACTGGAACAACAAAATTAATTATAACATGGATATATACCCACTTTCTGTGGATGTCTAGGCATATCTTTATAGCATATGATTTGTTTTGATGTAGCTGTACCTACTAGCTACATCAAAACTCTACTCTCTAAATTAAAACCATGCTCAGCATCAGCTGACAATATTCCTTCCACTTTTCTTCCACTAACAGCTGATTCTCTTGCTCTCCCTGTATCTATCCTAATTAATCGCTCTCTCTCTGAATCTAAAGTCCCTTCTATCTGGAAACAATGCTATCTATCGCTATCCTCTCCCCTCTCTCTAAAGTACTAGAAAAATGTATTCATAAACAAGTTATGTAGTATCTAACACAGGAAAATCTGCTTACACCCACTAAGCATGGCTTCAGACCCAAGCATAGCACAGCTACAGCTCTATTATCCTTCCTTAACTCTGTCTCTATAGCCATGGACGACCATAAACTTATTTCTTGCCTATTCTTGGACCTCTCAAAAAGCTTTCGACACTGTCTCACACTCTGTTTTGCTGCACAAATTGCATAACCTCAACTTCTCCTCTGATACTGTTACATGGTTCTCCAACTACCTCACTAACAGATCTCAATCAATGAGATGGCACTCTGCACTCTCCCCTCCTCTTCCTGTAAAAATGGGTATATCTCAAGGGTCTATCCTAGGGCCTTTACGTTTTAATATCGTGACTAATCAGCTCTATACCTCCTGTCCTCAGTCATCTTTAGTGCAATACAGAGATGACTATACAGTCATCACCACAGCCAACTCTCTCTCTAAGCTCTTCTCAGCTACTCGGGCATCTTTTAACTCAGTTGAAACATGGCTCTCAACAACCGGCTCATCCTTAACCCTAAAAAACAAAGCTGTTACTCTTCCTACCTAAAAAGTTCAATAATATTAAACCCTCCTTCTCCATACAGTCCCTTAATATCACTCCCATTCAGGTAGAATCCAGTACTAAGCTCTTAGGCGTAATCATCGACGATCAGCTTAAATTTGACTTGCATGTTAATAACTCTATAAAAAAGACTCATTCAAAACTAGGGCTCCTTTACCGTAACAAGAAATTCCTTACCTCTGAAGCCAAGATTACTCTCTCTGTTACCTACCTTCTACCCAGTCTAATGTACAATTCTCAAATTCTCACAAATCTTAACTCAGTACTCCTGACCAAACTCGAATCTACCTACAACAAGGTAGCTAGATTTACTGCCCAACAAACCTACAAATCCCATAACTGTCTCTCTCTAAAACACCTAAACTGGCTTGAATTACACCACCAGCTTTTTCTTCTCTCTCAGCTCCAGATCATCCATTCTATCCTACCCCAGCCTTCCTACTGCCCAGCACTACCCCTCTCATCTCCCATTATTCTCCCTCCAGACCTCTCCGAATCACTAACCAAGACCTACTACAAATCTACAAACCCAAGTCTAAATTTGGACCCAACATGTACAGCTATCACCCCACTATTACCTGGAATAGGCTCCCACTAGAAATCAGGACCCTTACACACCCTAAACAATTTAAGGCAGCCACAAAAGAGCACTTTAAAAGTCACTGGTCCTGACACTGCACTCTCCCTCCTTAACATCCCCTACTTCTCATACCTTAATCTACTTTCTGCCCTTAACTCACTCTTCTCACTAGCTCTCTCTAATCTTCCTTGACTACTCTTTCTACTGTCTTCTAAAACCTATTAAGCAAATTGCTTCAGAGAAACATTCTATTTGTAATTATCTTGCCTTCATGCAACTACATTATGATAAAACTGGGTTTTTGAAACCACTAACCCCAAAAACTATTCAACTTAATGACCTATTCCTTTTTGTACATCTTGAAAGAGCCTTGCAATACTCCTGATTATTGACACTGTATAACATTGTATTGCTACTTAATGCCTTGTAATAATCCTGTAACACAAAAAGAACTGGAATTTATTTAGGGTCACCCCACTGTTGTTAGAGAAGATAGGTAAGGCCCCTAACATAACCTTCAGGAGAGGGAGAAACCTTAAAAACTTATTGGAACTACAAGGTAGAGGTACTCCAAGAGTTACATGAATGTTTAAATGTGAGTCCTGTAGTATTTGTAGGTACATAGAAGTCACCAACTCTTTCACAATAGACCAAGTTCAGTATAGGGTACATTTTAGATTTAATTGCCAGTCTAAGAATGTTGTACATCTAGCCAGATGTAAATTCTGTCCAGCATATTATATTGGGAAAACGGAGCGTAGGCTCCGCGATAGAGTGTATGAACACAAATATGCAATTTCTAAAGAAAAATTGGAAAATGCCTTGGCAAAATATATTTATTTATGTCAAAGGCACAGATTTACATATATGGCCATTGACCAGGTACCTCAACCCTTAAGGGGTGGCCCAGTCCCCCTTCACTTATGTCCAGGGCTTAATGATATGTGTTCCATCAGTTGTATATTGAAATGTAAAAATTTAAGCAGATGATAGTGAAAGGTGGCATTTGTGTTTGAGATTAATTTCCAAACATATAGTTGCGTTGACATTCTGCTTTAAATTCTACAAATGTGTAAATTAATATGTGCACATCCTGACTTTTATTTAATGTTTGGTGTTCCTATGGCAGCTTATTTGGATCGAGTAATTTTTATTGACTGTGGAGCAATACCTAGTATAATTTTCAAAGTATGATTTACTGTACTAAAGCTAAATTCATCTACTATACCAGATAGTTTAATTATATTGTTTATTGGTTTTGGAATTTACAGTTTTACCTTTTTAAATGTAATAGTATTTGTGTACAGCTTTAAGTAACAATGTTGCTTTTAATGCGAGTTTTAATATGTCACTTCCACTTTGTTTTAAATATGATGTGGAGCAAATAAAGTACAGTTTTGTACCTACCATAAATGTAGATGTTCGAAGATCCACATTGCTGCAGTCCTTACATATGGGTAGTCCGCTGTCCTCGGTCGGCCCGAATACCAAAGTATTAGGCTGACGTCGGTCAAGGCGCTTAAAACTGACATCAGGACGTCAGGGTACAAAAGCGCATGACCGACATCATTTCCTCAGTCTTTTCTTGCCCCAGATGTCAGAAGGCCCTAACAAGAAAGGCCAAAGCCAAAAACCAGCAAAACTAACCAACCACCCGTGCACTAACCATATTTACAATATGTACAACACAAACCACACCACCACCTTCAACAACAGAGGGAAGGAGGGAGGGTAATTGGACTGCAGCAATGTGGATCTTGAACATCTACATTTATGGTAGGTACAAAACTGTACTATGTTCTTCATCTCACATTGCTGCAGTCCTTACATATGGGTAGAATCCCAAAGCAGAGGTAAGGGAGGATGGCAAAACTATAAAGCATTAGGAGCTGCCAAAATGCCCTGTAAAATTGCAGTGGCAAATCCAGCCCTAGATTTAGAGTAAAGTGGAAGGTGGTAATGCTTAGAGAAAGTATGCACTGAACTCCAAGTAGCTGCTTCCAAAATATCTTTAGTAGCCACCCCTTAAAAAGCTGTAGAAGTGGCAGTAGCCCTAGTGGAATGAGGCCTAATCCCAGCTGGAATCTCCTTACCATGATGGGAATAACAGAAAGCAATACAAAAACCAATCCACTTAGAAATAGTTTGTTTTGAAACAGGTTTGCCCTGAGAACCCAAAGCAAAAGAAACAAACAACTGCTGAGACTGCCTGAACCATTTAGTTCTGTTCAAATAATATCGCAACTGTCTGTGTATATCCAAAGTGTGCAAAATCCTTTCCCCTTTATTTTGGGGGTTTGCATAAAAAGTAGGCAAATGAATAGTTTGGTTTAAAGCCACACTAGAAACCACTTTAGGCATAAAAGAAGGGTTAGTACGCAAAGACACCCTATCCTTGTGGAAAATTAAGAAAGGCTCAACTGCCATAAGGGCCTGTAATTCAGAAACCCTTCTCGCAGAGGTAATGGCCAACAAAAAAGCAGTCTTCCATGATAAATATTTCAACTCTGCCGATGCTGCAGGCTCAAAAGGTTGTAGAGTGAGTTTCTCCAACACAAAATTAAGATCCCAAGCAGGAGTAGGAGCTCTACGTGGGGGTCTTATATTCTTTGCCCCTCTAAGGAATTGCTTAAACAAAGGCTGAGAAAATAATGGTGGGTCACAGTCATAGTGAGCAGAAATTGCTGCAGCATGAACCTCTATAGAAGAGAAGGACAAACCTTTGTCCAATAACTCAGTAAGGTATTGAAGCGCAACACTTAAATTAGGTTTAGAAACATCAAAGTCCTTTGCTGTACTCCAAAATAAAAATCTCCTCCATTTATCTGCGTAAACTTTCCTTGTACTAGGCCTTCTGGCCTCCAAAATAACATTCAAAACTTGTTGTGGAAGCTGAGACCCTCCAGGGTTTAAAACAGAATATGCCAGGCTGTCAGATGTAGAGAATGAAGTTTGACATTGAGTAAATGACTGTTCTCCTGAGACAGCAGGTGAGGAATTGAAGGCAAAGGCCATGGAGGCTCCTGTACCAGACTTCTCAGTAATGGGTACCAGTGCTGTCGAGGCCAATCTGGAGCTATTAAAATCATGCTTGGCTTGTCCTGTCTGACCTTCAGCAGTACCTTTGGGAGGAGAGGCAGAGGTGGAAAGGCATACACGTGAAGATTGCTCCAATTGAATGAGAGAGCATCCACTTTCCAAGCTGTGGGATGAAACCTTTTTGTGCAAAACTTTGGCAGCTGGTAATTCAGTGGAGAAGCGAACAGATCTATGTCTGGAGTTCCCCATAACACTGTCAATCTCTGAAATACATGAGGATCCAATTTCCACTCGTGGGGATCCATAATTTGTCTGCTCAACACATCTGCTAAGGAGTTCTGTGCTCCTGGCAGAAACCTTGCCTGAAGATTTAGCTGTAAACTGAGAGCAGTCTCCCACAAAATCATTGCTTGCCTGCATAGAGGATAAGAATCGTTCCCCTTGCTTGTTGATGTACCACATGACAGTTGTGTTGTCTGTTTGAATCAACACCTGCCCTGGAAGAAGTAAATCCTTGAAAGCTATCAATGCAAATTGGACTGCTAACATCTCCTTCAAGTTGATATGTAGATGTTGAAGTCTGGCAGGCCACGTGTCTTGTACCCATTTTCCATTTAGATGAGCTCCCCAAGCTTTGTCTGAGGCATCTGTCGTTAAAATCTGACTCGCCTCTGGCCGGGTCACAGAGAGTCCCTTGTTTAGGTGACATTCCTGAGCCCACCACAAAAATTCCTTTTGAATGCAAGGTATTATCTGAATGACAGTGTCCAAATCTTGGCAGTGCTGTGTCCATACATTCTTGAGATACCACTGTAGCTTCCTCATATGCAGTTTGGCATTGGGAAGTACCAGAATACAAGATGCCATGAACCCCAAGGCTTGAAGGACTGTCCTTGCAGTCAGCCTGGACTGACGAGACAATTGGTGGAAGCAAAGAGAAAGATTCTTTTGTTTGTCCGGGGTCAAAAAGGCCATCTGGGATGCTGTATTCAGTCTCACACCCAGAAAGCACATGTCCTGAGAGGGTACTAGACTGGACTTTATTTCGTTCACAGAATACCCCAGGCATCTTAACACTGCCATCACATACTGTAAATGATGAAGAAGTTCGTCCTTTTCTTGGGCCAGAATCAGGCAATCGTCCAAATAAGGGTAGATTTGTATTCCTCTTAGCCTGAAGAAAGCTACCACTGGAGCCAGAATCTTCGTGAACACTCTGGGCGCAGTAGATAAGCCAAAGGGCAATGCAGAGAACTGATAATGTGAAGTCCCAGCCCGAAAACGCAGATACTTCCTGCAACTGGGCCTGATAGGAACATGAAGGTAAGCTTCCTTGAGATCCAGAGTCACCATCCAGTGATCTTTGCCCAGCAGAGGTAAAAGCTGTTGTAACGTCAACATTTTGAACTTGGGAATGTCCAGATATGTGTTGAGGATAGATAAATCCAAAATTGGTCTCCACGTGTTTCCTTTCTTTGGTACTAGAAACAGGCGAGAATAAAATCCTAGGCCCACTTCTGGCAGAGGAACCGGTTGTATGGCCCCTATTTGAAGTAGTAGAGAAATTTGTTTGTGAGCCTCTAGTCTTTGCTGAGGAGGAACGTCCGGCATGCCTTTGAAAGGAGGCAAGGTATGGAAATAAAACTTGTAACCCTGGTGTATGATATCCAATACCCATTTGTCTTGGGTAATCAACATCCAATTTTCCTTGAAGAGTGCTAACCTTCCTCCCAAAGGTGCTGCCAGGCAAGAAGGATCTGGCAGCTGAAAAAGTAGGTCATTGGGCCTGTTTACGAAAGGACTGGCCCCTGCCCTCCCCCGAAGATTGTGCAGGTGAACTCCCTGTTCTAGGTCTGAAAGAACTCTGAGCTCTGCCCCTACCACGTCTAGATCTACCCCTAGACTGAGAATCATAAGAAGGATATGTCCACCCCTTAGCAGGCCAATTCCTACTAAACTTCGGAGGCTGAACTTGCAAAAAATCTTTAACAGCCTGCATAGACTTAGCCTTGTCTTCCATTTTCTTCAAGACTGACTCCACAGGTGAACCAAACAACACATCAGACTGCAAAGGAGCATCCAAAATCCTTGTCTTAACATGGTCAGATAAATTCTGATCCTTCAGCCAGGCGTGCCTGCGAAGAACTGAGCCAGTGGCAGCCACCCTAGATGAGGCCTGCACAGCATCAAAACCACACTGTAATGAATGCTTACCCACCTGTTCAGAGACATGCACCAAATCTTGTAATTCTTTACACTCAATGCCTTCCGCCAGAGCATCCACCTTAGACTTCAATTGAGAAAGAAGAAAGTTTTGATATTTTAACATATGAAACTGGCAATTCAAAGCCCTCATAGCTAAGGTAGAAGATGTATAGACCTTCTTTCCCCATCTATCCAAAGCTCTGGCTTCTTTATCTAGAGGAACCAGATTTTTACAACAGAGGCCTTGACACCCTTAGGTCCCTGACTAATAGTTTCTGGGTCCGCCCTAGGACTCTTATAAAGATATTTATGAGCCTCAGGCACCCTGTAATACCTATCCGGTTTAACAGGAGCAGGAGGCAGAGAATCAGGATTAAGTGAAGCCTCTGCAAACACATCTTCCACAACATCCAGAACAGGGGTATAGCCAAGGGCCTATGCTGGGGTAACAACAAAATTCCCTAAGCCTTTTCCGAGAATCAGAGAAGTCCTGACCTTCCCACTTAAAATGTTCCCTCATAGAATGAAGTGTCTCTGAAAAAGAAAAATCCTCTGGAGGAGAAGCAGAAGGAGTGGAATCATCTGCATCAGAATCAGAATAAGGAGTGTACTCCTGCAAGTCTTCAGCTGAAGACTCTGAAACATCCGAAGCCTGCTCAAAACTTCCCAACTCTGGCTCCACCCTAGGCCTCTTATCAGGAGGGGGCAAAGAACCTCTAATCAGAGTAATCAAATCTTCTGCCATTTTAAGCATGTGCTTCTTAGGCACAGACCCTGCTGAACTAGGAGTGACACCAACAGAAGCTAAAAAGTACAGTTTTGTACCTACCATAAATGTAGATGTTCGAATACCCACATTGCTGCAGTCCTAACACTTGGGTAGTCCGCTGTCCCTCGGTCGGCCCGAATATCAGAGTATAAGGCTGACGTCGGTCAAGGCGCATTTGACTGACATCAGAACGTCAGGGTACAAATGCGCATGACCGACGTCATATCCTCAGTCTTTTCTTGCCCCAGATGTCAGAAGACCCTAAAAAGAAAGGTCAAAACCCATAGACAACAACTAAACAACCAACTAGCCTAACACCAAAATATGTATAATATATACAATATATACAAAAATGCAATATACCTCAGATGGATAACCCAACCCACACAACCACCTCAAACAACAGAGGGGAAGGAGGGAGGGTAAATTGGACTGCAGCAATGTGGATCTTCGAACATCTACATTTATGGTAGGTACAAAACTGTACTATGTTCTTCATCCCACATTGCTGCAGTCCTAACACTTGGGTAGAATCCCAAAGCAGAGGTAAGGGAGGATGGCTAAACTATAATGAAGCAGGAGCTGCCAGAATGCCCTGCAACACAGCAGTGGCAAAACCAGCCCTGGATTTAGAGTACAAAGGAAGGTGGTAATGCCTAGAGAAGGTATGCACTGAACTCCAAGTGGCTGCCTCCAAAATATCCTTAGTAGCCACCCCCTCAAAAGCTGTTGAAGTGGCAGTAGCCCTAGTGGAATGAGGTCTAATCCCAGCTGGAATCTCTTTGCCATGATGGGAATAACAGAAAGCAATGCAAAATCCAATCCACTTAGAAATAGTTTGTTTTGACACTGGCTTGCCCTGAGAGCACAAAGCAAAAGAAACTAATAACTGCTGAGATTGTCTGAACCCTTTAGTTCTGTCCAAATAATATCGCAACTGCCTGTGTACATCTAAAGTGTGCAAAATCTTTTCCCCTTTAGTTTGGGGATTTGCATAAAAGTAGGCAAATGAATAGTTTGGTTTAAAGCCACACTAGAAACCACTTTAGGCATAAAGGAAGGATTAGTGCGTAAAGATACCCTATCCTTGTGGAAAATTAAGAAAGGCTCAACTGCCATAAGGGCCTGCAATTCAGAAACCCTTCTTGCAGAGGTAATGGCCAACAAAAAGCAGTCTTCCATGACAAATATTTCAACTCAGCAGTAGCTGCAGGCTCAAAAGGTTGTAGAGTGAGTTTCTCCAACACAAAATTGAGATCCCAAGCAGGAATAGGAGCCCTTCGTGGGGTCTTATATTCTTTGCCCCTCTAAGAAATTGCTTGAATAAAGGATGAGAAAACAATGGTGGGTCACAATCGTAGTGAGCTGAAATTGCTGCAGCATGAATCTTAATAGAAGAGAAGGACAAACCTTTGTCCAATAACTCAGTAAGATATTGAAGAGCCACACTTAAATCAGGCTCAGAAACATCCAAATCCTTAGCTGCACTCCAAAATAAAAATCTCTTCCATTTATCTGCGTACACTTTCCTTGTACTAGGCCTTCTAGCTTCCAAAATCACATTCAAAACTTGTTGTGGAAGTTGAGACCCTCTATGGTTTAAAACAGAATATGCCATGCTGTTAGGTGAAGAGAGTGAAGTTTGACATTGAGCAAATGACTGTCCTCCTGGGACAACAGATGTGGAATCAAAGGCAAAGGCCATGGAGGCTTCCGTACTAGACTTCTCAGTAGTGGGTACCAGTGCTGTCGAGGCCAATCTGGAGCTATCAAAATCATCCTTGGTTTGTCCTGTCTGACCTTCAGAAGTACCCTTGGGAGGAGAGGCAGAGGTGGAAAGGCATACACATGAAGATTTTTCCAACTGAAAGAAAGAGCATCCACTTTCCAAGCTGTGGGATGAAACCGCTTTGTGCAAAACTTTGGCAGCTGGTGGTTTAGTGGAGAAGCGAACAGATCAATGTCTGGAGTTCCCCAGGACACTGTCAATTTCTGAAATACATGAAGATCCAGTTTCCACTCGTGGGGATCCATGATTTGTCTGCTTAACACATCTGCTAAGGAGTTCTGTGCTCTCGGCAGAAACCTTGCCTGAAGACTTAGTTGTAAACTGAGAGCAGTCTCCCACAAAATCATTGCTTGCCTGCATAGAGGATAAGAATGTGTTCCCCCTTGCTTGTTGATGTACCACATGACAGTTGTGTTGTCTGTTAGAATCAACACCTGCCCTGGAAGAAGTAAATCCTTGAAAGCTATTAATGCAAACTGGACTGCTAACATCTCCTTCATGTTGATATGTAGATGCTGTAGTCTGGCAGGCCACTTGTCTTGTATCCACTTTCCATTTAGATGAGCTCCCCAAGCTATGTCTGAGGCATCTGTCGTTAAAATCTGACTCGCCTCTGGCCGGGTCACAGAGAGTCCCTTGTTTAGGTGACATTCCTGAGCCCACCACAAAAATTCCTTTTGAATGCAAGGTATTATTTGAATGACAGTGTCCAGATCCTGGCAGTGCTGTGTCCATACATTTTGAGATACCATTGTAGCTTCCTCATATGCAGTTTGGCATTGGGAAGCACCAGAATACAAGATGCCATGAACCCTAAGGCTTGAAGGACTGTCCTTGCAGTCAGCCCGGACTGATGAGATAGCTGATGGAAGTAAAGGGATAGACTCTTTTGTTTGTCCGGGGTTAAAAGGCCATCTGGGATGCTGTATTCAGTCTCACACCCAGAAAGCACATGTCCTGTGAGGGTACTAGACTGGACTTTATTTCGTTCACAGAATACCCCAGGCATCTTAGCACTGCTATCACATATTCCAAATGATGAAGAAGCTCTTCCCTTCCTTGAGCCAGAATCAGGCAGTCGTCCAAATAAGGATAGATCTGTATTCCTTTTAGCCTGAAGAAAGCTATCACTGGAGCCAGAACTTTCGTGAACACTCTGGGCGCAGTAGATAAGCCAAAGGGCAATGCAGAGAACTGATAGTGAGAAGTCCCAGCTCGAAAACGCAGATACTTCCTGCAACTTAGTCTGATAGGAACATGAAGGTAAGCCTCCTTGAGATCCAAAGTTACCATCCAATGATCTTTGCCCAGCAGAGGTAAAAGCTGCTGCAACGTCAACATTTTGAACTTGGGAATGTCCAGATAAGTGTTGAGGATAGATAAATCCAAAATTGGTCTCCACGTGTTCCCCTTCTTTGGTACTAGGAACAGGCGAGAATAAAATCCTAGGCCCCTTTCTGGCATAGGAACCGGCTGTATGGCCCCTATTTGGAGTAACAGTGAAATTTGCTTGTGAGCCTCTATTCTTTGTTGAGGAGGAATGTCTGGCATGCCTTTGAAAGGAGGCAAGGTATGGAAATAAAACCTGTAACCGTGATGTATGATATCCAGTACCCATTTGTCTTGGGTAATTAAACTCCAATTTTCTTTGAAAAGTGCCAACCTTCCTCCCAAAGGTGCTGCCAGGCGAGAAGGTTCTGGCAGCTGAAAAGGTAGGTCATTGGGTCTGTTTACGAAAGGACTGACCCCTGCCCTCACTCAAGACTGTGCAGGAGAACTCCCTGTTCTAGGCCTGAAAGAGCCCTGACCTCTGCCCCTGCCACGTCTAGATCTACCCCTAGACTGGGAATCATAAGAAGGATACGTCCACCCTTTAGTAGGCCAATTTCTACTAAACTTTGGAGGCTGAACTTGCAAAAAATCTTTAACAGTCTGCATAGACTTAGCCTTGTCTTCCATTTTCTTTAAAACTGCTTCAACAGGAGAACCAAACAAGACATCAGATTGCAAAGGTGCATCCAAAATCCTAGTTTTAACATGGTCAGATAAATTTTGATCCCTCAGCCAGGCATGCCTGCGAAGAACTGACCCAGTGGCAGCCACCCTAGACGAGGCCTGTACAGCATCAAAACCACACTGCAAAGAATGCTTACCCACCTGTTCAGAAACATGCACTAAATCTTGTAACTCTTTACAGTCAATACCTTCCGCCAGAGCATCAACCTTAGATTTCAACTGAGAAAGGAGATAATTTTGATATTTCAACATGTGAAACTGGCAATTCAAAGCTCTCATGGCTAGAGTGGAAGAAGTATAAACTTTCTTTCCCCATCTATCCAAGGCCCTGGCCTCTTTATCTGCAGGAACCGGATTCTTGACAACAGAAGCCTTAACACTCTTAGGCCCCTGGCTAACAGTTTCTGGGTCTGCACTAGGACTCTTAAAAAGATACTTATGAGCTTCAGGCACCCTGTAATACCTATCTGGTTTAACAGGAGCAGGAGGCAAAGAATCCGGATTAAGAGAAGCCTCTGCAAACACATCTTCCACCACATTCAGAACAGGAGGTATAGCTAAAGGCCTATGCTGGGGTAAAAACAAAAATTCCCTAAGCCTTTTCCTGGAATCAGAGAAATCCTGGCCTTCCCATTTAAAATGCTCCCTCATGGAGTGAAGGGTCTCTGAAAAAGAAAAATCCTCAGGAGGAGAAGCAGAAGGAGTAGAATCATCCACATCAGAATCAGAATAATGAGAATACTCCTGCAAGTCTTCAGCCGAAGACTCAGACACATCCAAGCCTGCTCATAATCCCCAACACAGGTTCCATCCTAGGCCTCTTATCAGGAGGGGGCATAGAGCCTCTAATTAAAGTAATTAAATCCTCTGCCATTTTGAGCATGTGCTTCTTGGGCACAGCACCTGAAGAACTGGGAGTGACACCCACAGAAGCTAAACTAGACCTGCCTCTAGGAGAAGCCTTGGAAGCAGAAAGAGAGGGCTAGACCCCTTAGGAAGGGAGGGAGTACAGTTACTTGAGAAGCCCCTACAGCCTGCCCTGCCTCCTGGGAGGCCACATCCTGTAAAATCAAAGTTTCTCCCTGGGACTCCAGAGAGGCCTCCGTCGGAACCACCGGTTCCACTGACGCCTCTAAAGAACCGGCGTCCGGTTCGGACGACTCCTCTAACCTAGGTTTAACTGCCTTGTCCTTGCGCTTCTTTGAGGAAGCGGCCGGAGCATCCGGCGGCATTTTGTAATTGCACCGCTTCCCAAAGACCAACCTTGCACAATCCAACCTCCGCTTTATAGTGCGTTTATTAAACCTAGCACAAAAGCGCATCCAACAACGCCGTGCTCAGGTCCTAACCACGGTATACACCAATTATGGTACTCCCCATGCGCTATCTCTCTCCCACAAGAAATACAGTTATTCACTTTTCTGACATCCGGTAAACCACTGAGGCAAGAAAAACCAAAATATTCCCAACGGGTACTTAACCAACTCTGACTTCGGTCTGAAACTCCGAATTCGAAAAATTTCAGAACGCCGAACGGCACTTGCAACACTGCTTCTGCATCGGACCATGCGGCAAAAAAGACTGAGGATATGACGTCGGTCATGCGCATTTGTACCCTGACGTTCTGATGTCAGTCAAATGCGCCTTGACCGACGTCAGCCTTATACTCTGATATTCGGGCCGACCGAGGGACAGCGGACTACCCAAGTGTTAGGACTGCAGCAATGTGGGATGAAGAACATCTGGCCTGCCTCTGGGAGAAGCCTTGGAAACAGAAGGAGAAGGCCTAACCACCCTAGGAAGGGAGGGGAGTACAGTAACTTGAGAAGCCCCTTCAGCCTGACCTGCCTCCTGAGAGACCACCTCCTGCAAAATCAAAGTCTCCCCCTGAGACTCCAGAGAAGTCTCCTTCGGAACCACCGGTTCCACTGAAGCCTCTAAAGAACCGGCGTCCGGAACGGACGACTCATCTTGCCTGGGTTTAACTGCTTTGTCTTTGCGCTTCTTCGCAGAAGCGGGCGCCGGAGAATCCGACGGCATATTACAATTGCACCGCTTCCCAAAGACCAGCCTAGCACAATCTAACCTTCGCTTAATAGTGCGTTTATTGAACCTAGCACAAAAGCGACACCCAACAACGTCGTGCTCAGGCCCCAAACAAGGAATACACAAAGAATGATAATCCCTATGCGGTATCTGTTTCCCACAAGAAATACAGTTATTCACTTTTTCTGACATCCGGTAAAACACTGAGGCAAGAAAAACAAAATATTCTAACGGGTACTTAGCCAACTTGGATTCGGTCTGAAACTCCAAATTCGAAAAATTTCAGAACGCCGAACGGCACTTGCAACGCTGCTTCTGCATCGGACCATGCAGCAAAAAAGACTGAGGAAATGACGTCGGTCATGCGCTTTTGTACCCTGACGTCCTGATGTCAGTTTTAAGCGCCTTGACCGACGTCAGCCTAATACTTTGGTATTCGGGCCGACCGAGGACAGCGGACTACCCATATGTAAGGACTGCAGCAATGTGAGATGAAGAACATCTTCACTTCTGAAGAAGTTTGCTTTGGTGCAAACGGAAAGCGCTTCAAGTCTCGTCATTAAACGGAAGATTCGTCTCCTGAGTTGAGCCGTTTTTGTTATTTTAATTAGTTTACTTGTGTTTTCTTGAATCCTGTAACATTGCTGTTTAATGCTAATTTATAATGAAAATTGTATAATATGTTGGAGCTTTTCTCCCTGGGCCTCCGCTGAAAAAGGCCTCTTCAGCTCAGTCGGACAATCCCAGTCAACAAATGTAAAATTAATAAACTGGAACAATTTCAGTAAACCAACAAAGGTCTGTTACCTACAATACCTCATAATTCATGTACAGTTGTTAATATTCTCCAGTTATCCGCTATAAACCTCTTTATGCCATCTGTGCATCTACTGTTAAGTAGTCAGATATCATAATTTATTATCATCAGTTACAGTCATACATTCATTTATTGACATCTCAGTATTATGGTATGGCATAGCTTGGGTTTTTCTCATCCCTAGAACATCAACACTCACTATTTAGCTGAGTTTCATCAGAGGCCGTCTCGAAATTCAGTCATTTCTTTCATCTGTGCAATGTATTTATCAATATTAGTATTTAATCTACTACAATGTAAAAGTTGTCCCTTAATTCCATTAAAAATATGTGGTGCGTACATACTCTTAAAATGTAAATATTTATTTCTGTGTACATATTGCTTATGTATTGTTTGCATTTCATATCCATCAAAAAGCAGTTCCACATCTAAAAATACAATATTAGTAGGTGAAAAGGACAAAGAAAATGTTAAAAATGGAGTGATATTGTACAAATATTGAACAATTTGAACCAGTTCATCCTGTTCACCCTCCCAAACAAACAAAACACATCATGCACAAAGCGTTTAAAATAGGCAACCTTTCCAAAATAATAGTTTGAAGCATTATATACAAAATCACTTTCTCATTTGTCCAATACTAAATTGGTGTAGGTATTCACAATGCATCCCACAACCCATCGCAATGCCTGATATCTGTTGGTAAAATTTATGATTAAAGATAAATACATTACCTAATACAAGTTCTAATAGCTCAGAGATAGCTTCTACCTGTCAAGTGACCATGCTTAGATAATTCTTTGATAGAATGAATTCCATAATCATTGGGAATCATAGCGAATAAGGATTTAATGTCCAATTTTGCAAACAAAAAGGGGACATTCCTCCTATTATTAAACCATTGCCTCAACTGTTTCAAAAAGTCACCTGTATCTTTGATACAACTCTTAACATATTTAAGATATCTACTTAAATAATTTTGTAGATATATTGAAATGGGCTCAGTGGACCATACCCTACTCGATACAATAGTTCTCATAGGCGGTCTCTCTAATGATATATGCACCTTTGGTAGCCCGTATAATATAGGACGACCAGACATGAGACAGTAAAATAGCTAGATGTTTCAAGGTCAATATCATGCATTGCTTGTAAATCAAAAATGAAAATATTTATAGTACTAATCATGTGGGTACATATCCATGTTATAACTGTTGTTGTTGTTCTCGTTTAATAGTGAACAAGTTTTTATGCACCAGTTACTAAGAAACTGCACGTTTTTAAATATTCTGCTACATACATTTCTACCAATGTTAGATATCTTGCAACTTGCAATGCATGCTTTAGTTTTTATGTAGGAAGGTCAAGACAATTAAAGGAAAGAATAAGTGAACATAAATCAGAAATTAGAAAGAAAACCTTCACGAGTGCACTGTCTAAACATATCATTGAAAATGGTTCAATGCATGTTTTTGAGTTCAGGGTGATTGACAAGATATATAGAAATATGAGGTGGGGCGGTATCAATAATAAACTTGAAACTAAGGAATATGACTGGATTAGACGTTTATGGGCTTGATCACCCACCACGTGTTAACTTAGCTGCGAGTCTCAAAACAATCCTTAAAAGTAAGCAGTACTGCCTGAAATAGATCTCTTAAGTACTTAATTGAATGCTGTGTTTGATTAGCTGTATATTTATGTGGTTGTGTTTTTAGTGAAATGTACTGAATTTTGTTAACATGCAGTGAGCTAGGGTTTGTTAACCTGAAAGATTTGCTGATTAAATTTGGACGTTTAATACGTTGCTGAGTTTGTTTCTCTTTCTATTGTCGTGTAATACCATCTCTGCTTTACTGTGACTTTTGCTATTAATATTCCGCTAGTACCAGTGTCTTGGGCATAACTTTGGCCATTTTATACTATGCAACCTTTATCATTATTTTATATTATACAGCCTTTATTCCTATTAAATCATGAGTCAGAGTTTGAATGATATACTTATTTCTCAGAGAAATCCTTTGTTACATTCTACAAGTGACTCTACGATGGTAATGAATGGTCAACAAGAACTGAACCGGGATAATGGCTTTTCAAATCTACTGGTAACCTTAAATGCAAGGTAGATAAATTCAAAACCCTATAATGGCAATGTTTTAGTTTTTCCACGTATTTGGAACTGGGGGTTGTTCCACGGGGCTTAAGGAGTCTAAAAATGCCTTCCTTTGGCAACACATACACAGTTTTATTAAACAGATGGCAGGAAATGAACCTAAAATTAACTTTAGACTATATGTCTTTAATGAATGAATTTTTTCATAAACTAGAGGATGAATTACAGAACAAAATTAGTAAGATAGAGAATATTTCACTTCTTACTCACTTTTCACTCATGTAACTGAGTATAATGATATTAACTAAATTTGATAAGCATCTGGAAAATATTAAATGACAAACTGAATAGGGACATTCACGATTTTTCTAATGGACAAATATTTTCATGGCCAAAAGATGACCATGTGAATAATGAGAATGTTAATAAAGGGATGAATGGGACTGTTATTAATAACACAAAGGTTTATATGTACGATTTGGATGATGTGACTATCCCCTTAAATGAATCTGGTACACACATGAATGGTGATGTTGTACCCACCAATAAGAATAACAACAATGAACATAATCCCTCCCATGTTAGCATCTTTTCACAACCATTGGTTATCAATATTTCTAATTCTACCTCAGCAGATTTTCAACAAGCTTCCGTCATCCTCCAACTGAACTGAATGTTAAAAGTGGTCAACAAGAAGAAATGACAACCACTGAGAGACCACTCTCAACAAAAGAGAAGAGGGAGAACTTGCAGCAGCCCACAAACATGGAGCAGAACCCAACAACAGGTACAGTGAATTATCGGTTATTAATTTGTCCACTTTAAGTAGGACTGCAGCAGATTTGTCATTATTAAATAAAGGACTGAAGTTCGTTCCTGCCAATACTGATAATATTGCTGATGCTCTCAAAGATCTAAAACTGTTTACGTGGAACATTAATTTAAATTTAATATTTAAGGAAACTATTCCAGTAGAGACAGATGTATGCAAGTGGACAAGTATGTTTATTCCTCACAGCCATCCAGTAGTGAGCACATTTTATAATCTTTGTAAAATGCAGTTATATAAGTTTTATAGCAATGAATATAACTGTCTAATCTATTATCTGAGGAACGTAAGGCACTACAACATTTACAAAGTAACGATGATATTATAATTAAAAAAGCTGGCAAAGGAGGGGCAATAGTTCTGACGAACAAAACTGATTATTTTGATGGAATGTTTGGTATTTTATCAGACATCCATACGTTTAGGGAAATATTCATGTCAGATGTTAAAAAGATGATTAAAAGTATAAATATTTTAATTTTTGATTTACAAGCAATGCATGATACTGATCTTGAAATATTTAACTATTTTACTGTCTGTCCGGTCGTTATTTTATACCAGCTACCAAAGGTCCATAGATCTTTCGAGAAACCACCTATAAGACCTACTGTATGAGGCAGGGGATGGTCCACTGAGCCTATTTCAATAAATCTACAAAATTATTTAAGTAACATTTTAAATATGTTTAGAGTTATCAAAGATACAGGTGACTTTTTGAAACAGTTGAGGCAATGGTTTAATAATAGGAGGAATGTCCCCTTTTTGTTTGTAAAATTGGACATTAAATCCTTATTCGCTATGATTCCCAATGATTATGGAATTCATTCTATCAAAGAATTATCTAAGCATGGCCACTTGACAGGTAGAAGCTATCTGTGAGCTATTAGAACTTGTATTAGGTAATGTATTTATCTTTAATCAGAAATTTTACCATCAGATATCGGGCATTGCGATGGGTACCCCATTGTGAATACCTACACCAATTTAGTACTGGACAAATGAGAAAGTGATTTTGTATATAGTGCTTCATATAATTATTTTGGAAAGGTCGCCTATTTTAAACGCTTTGTGCATGATGTGTTTTTTGTTTGGGAGGGTGAACAGGATGAACTGGTTCAAATTGTTCAATATTTGTACAATATCATTCAGTTTTTAACATTTTCTTTGTCCTTTTCACCTACTAATATTGTATTTTTAGATGTGGAACTGCTTTTTGATGGATATGAAATACAAACAATACATAAGCAATCTGTACACAGAAATACATATTTACATTTTAAGAGTATGTACGCACCACATATTTTTACTGGAATTAAGGGACAACTTTTACAATGTAGTAGATTAAATACTAATATTGATAAACACATTGCACAGATGAAAGAAATGACTGATGAATTTCGAGAAGGGCTATGATGAAACTCTGCTAAACAGTGCAAGTGCTGACGTTCTAGGGATGAGAGAAACCCAAGCTATGCCATACTATAATAATGATATGTCAATAAACAAATGTATGACTTTACCCTGATGATAAATTATATCTATTTACACTAGTTGAACTGGCATAAAGAGGACTATAGCGGGATAACTGTAGCATATTAACAACTATATATGAATTATGAGGTACTGTAGGTAACAGACCTTTGTTTACTGAAA
Source organism: Protopterus annectens (assembly GCF_019279795.1). Classification (NCBI taxonomy): domain Eukaryota; kingdom Metazoa; phylum Chordata; order Ceratodontiformes; family Protopteridae; genus Protopterus; species Protopterus annectens. Next base: position 6,792,714 of record NC_056749.1, read on the forward strand.
ATGTTTGAAACTGAAACAAATTCTATGCTATAAAGATATTAGATGTGGTTTAATGCCTAGACATCCACAGAAAGTGGGTGCCTATCCATGTTATAACTGTTGTTGTTGTTCTACTATTAATAGTGAACATGTGTTTATGCACCAATTACTAAGAAACTACACGTTTTTAAATATTCTGCTACATACATTTCTACTAATGTTAGATATCTTGCAACTTGCAAGGCATGCTTTAGTCTTTATGTAAGAAAGTCAACAAGATGCTTAAAGGATATAATAGCTGAACATAAATCAGAAATTAGAAAGAAAACCTTAACAAATGCACTGTCTAAACATATAATTGAAAATGATTCAATGCATGCTTTTGAGTTTAGGGTGATTGACATGATATACAGAAATAGGAGATGGGGTGATATCAATAATAAACTTGAAACTAAAGGATATGAATAGATTATAGGTTTACGGGCTGATCACCCACCAGGTATTAACTTAGCTGTGAGTCTCAAACCAATATTACCTGAAATAGATCTCGAGTGTTTAATTGAATGCTGTGTTTGACTGGCAATATTTTTATGAGGAACTGTATTGAATTTTGTTAACGTGCACTGAGGAAGGTTCTGTTAACCTAAAAGCTTTGCTGATTAAATTTGGACCTTTAATATGTTGCTGAGTTTGTTGTTCTTTGTATTGTCCTGTGATATGGTCTCTGCTTTACTGTGACACTCATTATTAATATTAATAAAACAGAAAACACATCACTGGCATCCCACCTGTGTCCCTGCTGGACAGGGGAAACAGGTGCTGACTTTGTGGGAACATGGGAATTCTTGGCTAGGCTTACAAGAGTCTTCAAGCCAATAGCCTAGTACCATCCTATGAACGTATATGTAGCAGTTTATTCAACGTCATGTTTTTCCTAGTTCATGTCTATTGGTCACCTTAGACATTGTTTCCCTTTTTACTGTTATCCCTAATTCTGAGGGGATTTCTAGGGTTGACAAATGTTTGAGAGAGAGAGAAGCTCCTATTACTTTTATGTTTCTTTTTAGAGACTGTACTAGAGAACAACACTTGTGTGTTCGACTCCCGTTATCTCCAGCTTGCTGGCATGGCCATGAGCACTTCTTGTGCCAATAGCTACGCCAAGATGGTGCTAGCCCAATGGGAGAGCAGTGTCCTCTTCAACTCAGCTGGGTACAAGTACATGTTCTCTTTTACAGATGGCTCACTCATGAACTCTATTTTATGGTCAGGGACACTTGCTGAACTGAATAAGTTTGTAAATTTTGTACATACAACAACATATTTCGTGAAGTTTACCATAATATTTTCATCAGATACAATGGATTTTTTGGTTGTAAGGCTTACCAGAAATGCTACTGACAGTTTTTATACCAAGTATTATAAACCACATTTTGTTCATCGATTTAGCATGCATCCTCACCATGTTTTTAAGAATATCGTCAAAGGACAGGCTATGAGAATTTCACTTATGAATACTGTAGAGACAGAGTTTATTCAGGATGTTATGAGGTTTAAACAAGACCTTCGAAGAAGAAGTTACACTAAGAAAGAGATAGAAAAAGGCTCTAGGGAAGGAATGATGCTTAGATCGACATGTGGGAAACGTTATTATGGGTGCCCTGTGAGCAAAAAGGAGGGGGTAGTATGTGCACGGATTCAAACCCTGTTTGAATAGGTTTGACATTCACCTACGATAACAAAGATATTGTGAACATTTTTCATAGGAATTGGAATATTCTTATGACTGAGCCAGATGTGGCATGGCTAGTGCACGAGAGGCCTCATTTTTATTATACGAATTCCTTGCTTCTCAAACAGATGTTGTGTTATCCTAGGAGTTTCCTGTAGTTTTAATAAAGAACATTTATCCTTTGGTACATATCCCTGTGGGAGGAGTAATTCTTGCCCTTTTTTTAATGTTTCTCATAGCTTTTTACATCTCCACTCAAGACAACTATTTAAATTTAAGTCAAAGCAAACTGTAACACCTGTAACATTGTCTGTCTGGCTCACTGTACTACATGTGCTGCATTTTATATAAGGATGACAAATAGACGTCTTCGTGACAGAATCAGAGACCACCTATACTGCCTTAGGAGGTCTCTTGAGACCAGTAGGTTAGTTAAGCATATTATACAAGCAGGTGTTGTCCATAAGTTTATTTTTATGGCTTTTCATTCCATTGTTCCCACAGAGCGACTAGGTGAAGTTACTAATAAAACAGGGAAAGCACAGCTGAAATGGATTCTTAATTTCAGTTCAGATTGTGAACCTGGTCTGAATGAACATGCTTCCATTAAACATATTTTAAAGTCTAGTTGATTGCAGAAAGTATAACTGTTTTTCTAGTTTATTTCTTATTTTATATATTTAGATATTTTTGTGTATATTGCTCCAAGTACTTTAGCTTTACTTAGACGGAATGCACCCCGTACACTTACAATGCAGTATTTTTACTGGTTAGTTTGAACTAGGTCTGCTTATATTATACTACTGAAACATCTAAGTGTGTTGTGTGTTTCACTAAAGATCTGAAGAAGCTATGTGCGAAAGCACTCATCTGTTTTTTTATATATTAAAATCTCATTTTCCTTACAATTTCCAGCTTTCTGTGTTTGGATTTTGGATTACTTGTTTTTTTGCTGACTATTTGGAACACTGCAATTTTTGCTGCTGCTCTCTTTGGCTGTGTTTGCAGTCAGCCTGTTTAATTTTCTATGTAACACTATCAACTAAACCTTTATTTATTTTCTTCTATAACGTTTACACACTAGTGCTTGAATATTCACTCATTTCAATATTCCAGCTTGTTCTTGTACTGACACTTGTATAAAGCCCCAGATTTGCTACAGCTAGCTTAACTGCCCAACCTTTTATAATTATTCTAATTTTGTTATACATCTCCCTAACGTATTTTCCTACCATGCTTATTTTTTTATGTTTTATCTTCCTTCCCTTTCTCATTTACTGATACATTAACTTCCATTTCTTCTGCTTCACACATTTTCCTTACAGCTCAACTTTTTTCCCCTTTTGACATAGACCTGTTTTAAATTTTTTTTATTAATTCTCCGTTTCTTTGATAAAGGTCTCTCCATTTTCGCATACCCCTGTTGTTTTTCCAGGTCTAACTCACTTTTATCTACATTCTATAATGCTGCTTCCATTTCCATGTACATCTTTATATTTTCCATTTAAGTCTAGAGGTGTAAAATGACATCATACCTGCATGATTCTCTACAGATTCCAATATCTCTTCCCTTATTTCCAACCACACTGATACAGCACAATGGTCTGAGAAACCAACCACTGTTTACACTCCTTTTAATCCTCTCACTCAATTCAAAGACATAAACAAATGTATTTCTATTTTAAGTTCCTCCCTTGCATTAGTAAACTTTCTCATGTCCTAATATTCATTTTGAATAATTTATCACCTTTTCCACATATCACCCTTTTTTAAACACCTTTAGTAAATTATCACTTGTGACATAGGCAAACTTACATGCACTCAAACCCTACTACCAAGTTTATGTTTACAAACATTACACATCTCATATATTATTTATTTAACATTTGTTTACTGGGAAAGTCCGACTGGACACAGGTCCATTTTCAGCTGAGGCCCAGGGAGAAAAGCTCCAATATGAAAAACAAACATTACACCACAAGAAAATAACTGAGTACAGGTCAACAATTAAAGTACACATTGCAAATATAAATACCTGAAAGAGACACCTTAGCAATTTTAACAAAATTTGTACATCAAAGAGTACATGGTATTGTACAAACTAGACTAGCATATATATTAGAAAGTACAGTAAGACTTGAAATGATCGGAGGTAAAAGAGTAAGTATATACAGGGAAGGAAGAAGGCATAATAGGATAGTACTGTAAAGTGTAGATCTAAAGAAAGTCAGGGGTGTGTATAAAAAGGGGAGAATATAGAGTTAGTCAGGTGGGTAACAAGACCAAAGCCAGGATTTTTGTAAGTGAGTACATAGAAGTTTTTTAAATTGTACTGTGGTGCAGATGGTAGCAATGGAAGTGGGTAGTTTATTCCATATTTTAAATTGTACTGTGGTGCAGATGGTAGTGATGGAAGTGGGTAGTTTATTCCATATTTTAAATTGTACTATGGTGCAGATGGTAGTGATGGAAGTGGGTAGTTTATTCCATATTTTAAATTGTACTGTGGTGCAGATGGTAGTGATGGAAGTGGGTAGTTTATTCCATATTTTAAATTGTACTATGGTGCAGATGGTAGTGATGGAAGTGGGTAGTTTATTCCATATTTTAAATTGTACTGTGGTGCAGATGGTAGTGATGGAAGTGGGTAGTTTATTCCATATTTTAAATTGTACTGTGGTGCAGATGGTAGTGATGGAAGTGGGTAGTTTATTCCATATTTTAAATTGTACTATGGTGCAGATGGTAGTGATGGAAGTGGGTAGTTTATTCCATATTTTAAATTGTACTGTGGTGCAGATGGTAGTGATGGAAGTGGGTAGTTTATTCCATATTTTAAATTGTACTGTGGTGCAGATGGTAGTGATGGAAGTGGGTAGTTTATTCCATATTTTAAATTGTACTGTGGTGCAGATGGTAGTGATGGAAGTGGGTAGTTTATTCCATATTTTAAATTGTACTGTGGTGCAGATGGTAGTGATGGAAGTGGGTAGTTTATTCCATATTTTAAATTGTACTGTGGTGCAGATGGTAGTGATGGAAGTGGGTAGTTTATTCCATATTTTAAATTGTACTGTGGTGCAGATGGTAGTGATGGAAGTGGGTAGTTTATTCCATATTTTAAATTGTACTGTGGTGCAGATGGTAGTGATGGAAGTGGGTAGTTTATTCCATATTTTAAATTGTACTGTGGTGCAGATGGTAGTGATGGAAGTGGGTAGTTTATTCCATATTTTAAATTGTACTGTGGTGCAGATGGTAGTGATGGAAGTGGGTAGTTTATTCCATATTTTAAATTGTACTGTGGTGCAGATGGTAGTGATGGAAGTGGGTAGTTTATTCCATATTTTAAATTGTACTGTGGTGCAGATGGTAGTGATGGAAGTGGGTAGTTTATTCCATATTTTAAATTGTACTGTGGTGCAGATGGTAGTGATGGAAGTGGGTAGTTTATTCCATATTTTAAATTGTACTGTGGTGCAGATGGTAGTGATGGAAGTGGGTAGTTTATTCCATATTTTAAATTGTACTGTGGTGCAGATGGTAGTGATGGAAGTGGGTAGTTTATTCCATATTTTAAATTGTACTGTGGTGCAGATGGTAGTGATGGAAGTGGGTAGTTTATTCCATATTTTAAATTGTACTGTGGTGCAGATGGTAGTGATGGAAGTGGGTAGTTTATTCCATATTTTAAATTGTACTGTGGTGCAGATGGTAGTGATGGAAGTGGGTAGTTTATTCCATATTTTAAATTGTACTGTGGTGCAGATGGTAGTGATGGAAGTGGGTAGTTTATTCCATATTTTAAATTGTACTGTGGTGCAGATGGTAGTGATGGAAGTGGGTAGTTTATTCCATATTTTAAATTGTACTGTGGTGCAGATGGTAGTGATGGAAGTGGGTAGTTTATTCCATATTTTAAATTGTACTGTGGTGCAGATGGTAGTGATGGAAGTGGGTAGTTTATTCCATATTTTAAATTGTACTGTGGTGCAGATGGTAGTGATGGAAGTGGGTAGTTTATTCCATATTTTAAATTGTACTGTGGTGCAGATGGTAGTGATGGAAGTGGGTAGTTTATTCCATATTTTAAATTGTACTGTGGTGCAGATGGTAGTGATGGAAGTGGGTAGTTTATTCCATATTTTAAATTGTACTGTGGTGCAGATGGTAGTGATGGAAGTGGGTAGTTTATTCCATATTTTAAATTGTACTGTGGTGCAGATGGTAGTGATGGAAGTGGGTAGTTTATTCCATATTTTAAATTGTACTGTGGTGCAGATGGTAGTGATGGAAGTGGGTAGTTTATTCCATATTTTAAATTGTACTGTGGTGCAGATGGTAGTGATGGAAGTGGGTAGTTTATTCCATATTTTAAATTGTACTGTGGTGCAGATGGAAGTGATGGAAGTGGGTAGTTTATTCCATATTTTAAATTGTACTGTGGTGCAGATGGTAGTGATGGAAGTGGGTAGTTTATTCCATATTTTAAATTGTACTGTGGTGCAGATGGTAGTGATGGAAGTGGGTAGTTTATTCCATATTTTAAATTGTACTGTGGTGCAGATGGTAGTGATGGAAGTGGGTAGTTTATTCCATATTTTAAATTGTACTGTGGTGCAGATGGTAGTGATGGAAGTGGGTAGTTTATTCCATATTTTAAATTGTACTGTGGTGCAGATGGTAGTGATGGAAGTGGGTAGTTTATTCCATATTTTAAATTGTACTGTGGTGCAGATGGTAGTGATGGAAGTGGGTAGTTTATTCCATATTTTAAATTGTACTGTGGTGCAGATGGTAGTGATGGAAGTGGGTAGTTTATTCCATATTTTAAATTGTACTGTGGTGCAGATGGAAGTGATGGAAGTGGGTAGTTTATTCCATATTTTAAATTGTACTGTGGTGCAGATGGTAGTGATGGAAGTGGGTAGTTTATTCCATATTTTAAATTGTACTGTGGTGCAGATGGTAGTGATGGAAGTGGGTAGTTTATTCCATATTTTAAATTGTACTGTGGTGCAGATGGTAGTGATGGAAGTGGGTAGTTTATTCCATATTTTAAATTGTACTGTGGTGCAGATGGTAGTGATGGAAGTGGGTAGTTTATTCCATATTTTAAATTGTACTGTGGTGCAGATGGTAGTGATGGAAGTGGGTAGTTTATTCCATATTTTAAATTGTACTGTGGTGCAGATGGTAGTGATGGAAGTGGGTAGTTTATTCCATATTTTAAATTGTACTGTGGTGCAGATGGTAGTGATGGAAGTGGGTAGTTTATTCCATATTTTAAATTGTACTGTGGTGCAGATGGTAGTGATGGAAGTGGGTAGTTTATTCCATATTTTAAATTGTACTGTGGTGCAGATGGTAGTGATGGAAGTGGGTAGTTTATTCCATATTTTAAATTGTACTGTGGTGCAGATGGTAGTGATGGAAGTGGGTAGTTTATTCCATATTTTAAATTGTACTGTGGTGCAGATGGTAGTGATGGAAGTGGGTAGTTTATTCCATATTTTAAATTGTACTGTGGTGCAGATGGTAGTGATGGAAGTGGGTAGTTTATTCCATATTTTAAATTGTACTGTGGTGCAGATGGTAGTGATGGAAGTGGGTAGTTTATTCCATATTTTAAATTGTACTGTGGTGCAGATGGTAGTGATGGAAGTGGGTAGTTTATTCCATATTTTAAATTGTACTGTGGTGCAGATGGTAGTGATGGAAGTGGGTAGTTTATTCCATATTTTAAATTGTACTGTGGTGCAGATGGTAGTGATGGAAGTGGGTAGTTTATTCCATATTTTAAATTGTACTGTGGTGCAGATGGTAGTGATGGAAGTGGGTAGTTTATTCCATATTTTAAATTGTACTGTGGTGCAGATGGTAGTGATGGAAGTGGGTAGTTTATTCCATATTTTAAATTGTACTGTGGTGCAGATGGTAGTGATGGAAGTGGGTAGTTTATTCCATATTTTAAATTGTACTGTGGTGCAGATGGTAGTGATGGAAGTGGGTAGTTTATTCCATATTTTAAATTGTACTGTGGTGCAGATGGTAGTGATGGAAGTGGGTAGTTTATTCCATATTTTAAATTGTACTGTGGTGCAGATGGTAGTGATGGAAGTGGGTAGTTTATTCCATATTTTAAATTGTACTGTGGTGCAGATGGTAGTGATGGAAGTGGGTAGTTTATTCCATATTTTAAATTGTACTGTGGTGCAGATGGTAGTGATGGAAGTGGGTAGTTTATTCCATATTTTAAATTGTACTGTGGTGCAGATGGTAGTGATGGAAGTGGGTAGTTTATTCCATATTTTAAATTGTACTGTGGTGCAGATGGTAGTGATGGAAGTGGGTAGTTTATTCCATATTTTAAATTGTACTGTGGTGCAGATGGTAGTGATGGAAGTGGGTAGTTTATTCCATATTTTAAATTGTACTGTGGTGCAGATGGTAGTGATGGAAGTGGGTAGTTTATTCCATATTTTAAATTGTACTGTGGTGCAGATGGTAGTGATGGAAGTGGGTAGTTTATTCCATATTTTAAATTGTACTGTGGTGCAGATGGAAGTGATGGAAGTGGGTAGTTTATTCCATATTTTAAATTGTACTGTGGTGCAGATGGTAGTGATGGAAGTGGGTAGTTTATTCCATATTTTAAATTGTACTGTGGTGCAGATGGAAGTGATGGAAGTGGGTAGTTTATTCCATATTTTAAATTGTACTGTGGTGCAGATGGTAGTGATGGAAGTGGGTAGTTTATTCCATATTTTAAATTGTACTATGGTGCAGATGGTAGTGATGGAAGTGGGTAGTTTATTCCATATTTTAAATTGTACTGTGGTGCAGATGGTAGTGATGGAAGTGGGTAGTTTATTCCATATTTTAAATTGTACTGTGGTGCAGATGGTAGTGATGGAAGTGGGTAGTTTATTCCATATTTTAAATTGTACTGTGGTGCAGATGGTAGTGATGGAAGTGGGTAGTTTATTCCATATTTTAAAGTTGGTATGGGGGAAGTGGTGTGTTTAA